>NW_026114807.1:0-43716 GCF_025201925.1 Gopherus flavomarginatus | reverse complement strand
CAGCCAAGCCCTTTTGCAAACTTGGTCAGGGACTGCTTTTCAAACACTCCCAATATTACAGCAGCCCTTGTCCTTGCCCTTGTGGACCCCCACCAGGTTACTTAACTCCATGAGAGAGAATGTTTCTGAGACACCTCTGATATTACAAGCCTCATTGAGAACTTATCTGGTTCTACTGGTTGCTGGGGAACATGAGATGGTTTTACCCATACCCTGTTTGCAACTTCAAATTTGTTTAACTGGCAGTGCACTATGCCTCACTTATGAGACAATCCTGAGGCAGTGGAAAGAATGTTCTGCACAATCTTTTTCACTCATGTGCCCACTTGGGCAAATGTAAATCAGTTATTAGATACTCTCATGACAGAAGATGAAAGACAAAAAGTAAAAGAAAAATCTGCAGCTCATTTGAATGCACCTTGGCTAATTACTGACCCTAACTGGAATCCCAATAATCCAGCTCAAAAGACAAAGTTGGATGGATTTTTAAAAGCTGTTTTGAATGGTATTAGAGATGCAGGGGAGGCTACTCCAAATTGGAGCAAGGTGACTGCTTGTGTTCAGCATCCAAATAAGCACCTCTCTGACTTTTGTGCTCGACTGATTTGTGAAGTTAAAAAGCATGGGAATTTAAATCCTGAAACTGATCATGGAAAGGAGATGGTTAAAAATGGTTTTCATGTCACAATGTGCAAAGGATATTGCAAAAAGATTTAGAAAGCATCCAGATGGTACGCAAGGGAAAAGTTTGTCTGAAGTAGTTAGCATTGCTACTAGAATGTTTAATGGGAAAGAGAAAAAGAAAGAAAAAGACATAAGGAACGGGTTAATTTAAAAATCATCTTGGCCCCGGGATGGAAGGAGGGGGGTGCTCTGCGTTCAGGGTCAGCAATCGGCGCGGACTGTGCTTGGTGCAGGGAGGGGCTGCTTTCGGCCCCAGCTGGCTGTGAAGGAAAAAATATAGACAGAGGCGAAGCAAAGGAAATACAAGTTACAGAACTGAAATTACATTTGCAAAGCTTAACTGTCCAGTAAGATCCAACAGTGTGCCTTTGTGACCCTGGAGTCGGTGTGGCTTGGTGACACCAAAGAAGCCACAGGCAGCCGACCTGGACTGGAATCTCTGAAAGAGACGCCGCAGGAGATTCCAGGGTGTAAGAGAACAGCCCTCCCAAGAGCAGAAGCATGTTGGAAATTCTGGACAAGCTGTATACAGGATAATCTCCCTTCCACCTCTCCCCCTCCTCTGAACATTATACACAGAAGTGGCCAGTCTGGATGTACGTGTGTAATTATGAAAGGAGCTTCGGGCTTGGGGCATTAATATTTTCCTGAGTGATGTGAGAGCGTTCCCAACACTCTCCGTTGTTGTTTTATTATTTTATTAATGAAGCTTTAAAATTCAGTTATATGGTGTGTTTTCTTTATCTTCCCCCAACGATCCTGTAGTGTCAGCCTGATCATCTGACATGAGGGATAGATTGGTAACAGAAATTTGTCACAGTTTGGTGAGCAATTAAGAAGGGGGGAGCCCTGCAGAATTTACACCATCTATTTGTTTTACCCTTGTTATTTGTGTTTGCTTTGCTTGGTACTGTTGGTGTTATATGCTGAGAACTGCATGAGTAAAAGTGAGTCCTAATAGGATAAGGAAACACTATTTGGTTCTGGTTCTGTTCTATTAACCAGTTACTGTTGTTGTTTTTTTTCTCTGTTCATTTGGGTGTTAGGAGTGTGGGTGGAACTGAACCTCTTGTTCGTAATTCCTCGGAGTGGAAGCCATGTGTGCGAGACAGCTCTGAGGTTAAATTGAGATCCTTCAGTCCTGTCCCCTGTAGCGGTCAGTGTATAGAAGTGGGAAAGTCTGGCTTAGACTGTAATTCCCTCTGCTCTCTGTGTAATTCTCTTTTCTGTTTAAGTGTCAAACAGATGAATGAGTCTCTGGGTAAACCCTCTAAGAGTAGTCCTTCAAATTATATGTTAAGTAAATGGCCTTTGCCCAATGGGCCATGTGTCTTCGTCTAGGTGGCAAGCCTCATGAAGGAGGACTCGGGTAGTCTTGTGAGTAAGAATGTTTAAGGGAAGAGACCAGGAGGGGTGGGGGGCTAGTTGAGAAGCCCACCCTCCTAGCTAAACTGGTAGTGGAAGAAGTTGGTGCCTATGGAAGGGACGGTTCAGTGAGAAAAGCAGGATCGGGCCCAGGCGGGCAGGCAACAGACAGAGAGATTGGAAAACAGGTTGGAAAACTTTAAGGGTGTAGTGGAAAGAAGGAGTAAGTAAGTGTAAGCATGGGGATTTCAAATACACAGAACTTACTTGGAATGGTGATTTGAGTTGATAAAAGTGGCTGTTGGGAGACAAGCAAGTGATTTAAGGGAGAGTGAGAAGTTAACTCTGTAGTTGCTGGAGGAAACAGCAGTTGAACTTTGTAAAAATGCTAAAGAGGAAAGTTCTTGGTGTCTTTGAAATGTTTGTAAATAAATTGAGGCAAAGAAATTGTTAATTGCAATCATTTAGAATTTAGTTAAATTAGCTGAAGAATGTATATAGTGCTATGTAATTGAAATTTTATTAGGCTGTAAGGGCACTATAAGTAGTGATGTTTTCTTTCAGTGTTTGAAAGCAAGAGTTAAAAGTAAAAAGCAAGCCAGAAAGCATCTGTATTCATGCAAATTATCTAACTGATAAGGTAGGAGCCACTGAAACCTGGGCTGCCTATGAAACACATAAAATATGGGATAATTCCTCTGTTTTTCCTGAAATCAACAAGGGTATTTGTCTATTTTAAGCAATGATTGTCTGCCCAGAAGGGGTAGACCTCTGTTTTTTTGTCTTTCAGATAATCAGAGAAAACTGGTGCCAGCTAAACAGCATTCAACGTACCATGCATTTACTGGCACAATAGAAATTATGTTTTGTGTTCTATGTTCTGTCTTGTGGTGTTTGTCTTGTGGCCGGAATTTTTGTGTTTAATATTTTTATAAAATAATCTAGTTTAAAATCAAACAAAAAGGTTAAATTAAAATGCAGATACTTGTTTTGTTCAACTTGGAATACAAAGTGTTTAGGTAAATCAGGAGAATGTGATATACTAAAGTCTAATGCATTTCCTTAAGTAAGGAAAAGAAACTTTATTGGTCAAATTGTTAATTGCAAAAATTGTTGTTAAAATTTGCATACCAACAGTCTTTGAAAGCAAGGACATGAAAAGTTAACCCACTCCCCATATTGTACATGGGATCTTTCTGGCTACGTCAGATTTCTAGCCAGAGGGCTGGAGATGGTGGAAGGCTATTGGACTAGAGGTTGTATTGAGTGAACTCCTCAAAGTGGGTGTGCTTATCCTGGCTTGTTGCTCGAAAGCTCTGTAATAAGGTTATTTTAGTAAAAGGGTGTGTGTGGCATATATAAAATAATAAGACTAATGTACTGTATAATGACAATGTGTAGGTGTTCATTGTTGGGAAAAAGGTGTATAAGTAAAAAGTGAAAGTTTCCTTTGCAGGTTAAAAGAAGCCAAGAAGGGAAGAAGCACAAAGAACAGAATGAATTAACTGAAAAAATAAAATAAAATAAAATAGCAAGCTCAGGCTATAGAGAAGACACTGACTCCATTCAAGGACACTGCTCACAGTTAAGACTTGGTTAACAACCAGGAAAAGGAGGGCTTGAATTTGCCCATGCAGCTATGAGATCTGAAAAACACTGCCAGGCACTAATGAAATGTGTTAAGTTTTTTTTCTCACAGGTAAGGAAGCGCTACCCAAAGACCCTAGCAGCCCTGCCATTCCTTGGAACCAGGAGACGGGATTGATGTAAAGGTCCACCAACGAAAGACTGCCTTGGCTCCATGCTGGAAAGGCCCTTAAGTCCTGATGACTACCAACACCGCTGTGAAGTACCAAAGACTGACTGCTTGGACCCAAGATTCTCACTGCAAAAAGACCCCTCCACATTGGGAGAATTCTCCTACTGATGATTAGCCTATTTCACCTTCTAGCTGCACTGTGCCTTCTGGACAGTAGGGAAAAAGTACAGGTGAAGTGCTAGTAGCCTCTCCCTTATCCACTGACAGATCTACTGTGCCTTTGAATTTTTCTAGAAAAAGCAAAACCATTACAGGGTGATGTGCTAGTAACCTCTCCCCTATATGATGCTGCACCAAGACTGTTTTGGGAAAGAAGAAGGAACACTCACTCCACTGAAATTGCTAAAGTCCAGGAATTCCTGACTAGAAAGGACATTAAGAACTGACCCCGGTGAAGAAACAAAGAATTGTACACTGGCAGAAAAAATTTGTGGGACCCATGCTTGGGAATGTGGTATTGATTGGATTTTGGGGTTTATTCTACAGGCTGTGCCCTGTGTTGTGGATAAATTCTTCAGCATGTATTGCTCTCTCTAATTGGATTTTAAATAACAAGTACCCGAAGAGTTTGTTCTGCCACTGGAAATTTTACCTTATTGAAACCATTCCAGTGACTAATAATGTAACCCCCTCCTATGCTATTAATGTCAATGCCTTTTAAAAGTACCTGAAAATAGTTAAATAACAAATGTAATATAGTACTACACCAAGGAAAGATGGTATTAAATATCACTGAGGCTGGGAAGGCATTGCAGTGGGATCTAGTATGTTTGGAGATTCAGAATTTCCTGAATGACCAGCTGATGGCCATTTGGAGTGATCTTGAGTACCAGACTTGGCCCACTGCCCTTACAGACACATCAGGAGTACCATCTGATCTGTGGTCATGGAGATATACTAAAGACTTTCTGGGTGGAAGTGTAAACATTTACAGTGCTCCTTCCAAGCATTTGGACTGGGGGGTGTGGGCTTCCACATACCGAATCCTGACGGGTCCATGGGGAGGATGCACATGGGACTGGATTATTCACCGAAACATTTGGGAAATTAGACCACTTGGTATACCTAACTGATTTATAGTCAGTGCCCCAATCCCTTAGTTGTCAGACAAACAGGATTCCACTCTTTTGTCAGTGCACTCATTCCTGGATTGTGGGTGGCTAAGCTCAAGAGAGCAGTTGTAAATATTTCTGCAGAGCTTGAAAAAAAACAGCTAATGCATTAATAGACGCTTTCCAAAAGTTGCAACGAAAGACTGATGAAGTAGCAGAAGTAACTTTGCAAAATAGACGTGTGCTAAATGCCATGAATGCTGAATTAGAGAGGGGCTTGTGCTCACATTGGGGAAAAATGTTGCTTTGCTGTTAATCACTCTGGCTTAATTGACAAAGATTTACAAGCTATTAAGAATGTTGCTGTTGTTTTCCATGCTATATCTCTTGATCACACTTTTAGTTTTAAGGACCTCCACTCAGACCTTGGGTCATGGTTTCCTAGCCTCCCCCGTACAATTGTTAAATGGATATGTGTCCCAAGAGTCCCATTATGGTCCTCTAGGGACAAAGGGGGGATTGTTAGGCCTGAAAAAAGATATAGCAGACAAAACCAGGTATGCCAACCTGACCAAAGTCAGGCTAACAGAGGTTTGTGGGTAATCCCTGAGTGGAAAACACTGAGAAGCAGCAGCATGTCTCACAAGCGCTGGGAAAAAGTGAGATAAGAGAGAAGCTGCATTCCTGGCATAGTACCAGATGTGCTGTGTTCGGGCAGCTCCTTCGAAGAACTGATAAGAGTCCTAGTTTCCCAGCCTCCTTGTTTTCGCTCCCTGGTTTTGTTCTTTGTTTGTTTTTAACTCCCCTACATTTCTAACTTTAGGCATGCATGTATACTAAAGGTGTCTAGTTTCTAGTTGTTAGAAGAAGGGGGTGGGTTGCTCCAGTGAATAATTTATGACGCGACGGAACTGTCTACATAGGCTTATACTAAGATGTAAAGAGCAGGCTGGTTCTCTCTGGAGACGAGCTGCTCTCTATTGATGCGTGCACTTGTCAATAAAGAGCTTTTGATCGGACCTTGCTGGTGTTGCCTGTCTCTCTCGCGGTCAGACAACGAACTTTGCCGTCTGGGTTAGAGTCCCTGACATAAGTATAATCTAATATCTCACTGAAAGGTGACAGGGCCAGAAAGAGTTAATTAACTCACCTCACCGACTGACCTGACCCGTGGGTGAACCTTAAAAACTGGTTAACAAGATATGTAAATGAACAGAGCTTTGAAATGCAAGTCTGCAGTGTTAGAGGTAGAAGGGGAGGTGTTTGCTCAGGTCTTGTGATGTCAGCAAACAAGTCTTGTCTATTGCTATAGTTTTAATTCAAAGAGCAAAAAAAGAATATTAACATTTATGATGATACTTGAGTGAAATAGTATTATTGTCTGTGTCTCTTTGAAGGTTGTGGTAATCTGTATCTGAACTGTTTGATGGATGTACTAATTGCCAGGATGTTTGGAAGAAGAGTTAAGCCTATTGTTTTCTCAGGCTGAAAGGCTGCTGGAAATGTTTAAGAACCTGGGACACGATCCTTCTTCATCTCAGATCTGCTTTGGGTTTCAAGAGGGGGAAACCTTAAGCCACAAGGATTGAGATCCCCAGTCATTGACTGGAGCCACCCTGAATATGGACATTGGATTATAACCTATGGACTATTTCTAAAAGGACTTTTGGCAACTACAAGCTCATCTCTACTTTGTATCTGAACCTCAAAAATTGAATTCAAGTCTATATGTCTATTAATCTTTTAACCAACACTCACTCTCTCTCTTTTCTTTTCTAATAAATTTTAGCTTAGTTAATAAGAATTGGCTATAGCATGTATTTTAGATAAAATCTAAGTATTATTGAACCTGGTTATGTGGCTGATCCTTTGGGATCGGAAGAATCTTTTCTTTTCTATGATGAAGTAAGATTTTCAGGAATCATCATCATATCTAACAGGTGTGTCTGGACGGAGGCCTGAGGCTGGGTACTTTAAGGGAACTGCGTGGTTTAAACTTCTAAGTAACCAGTGAGGTACTACAGAAGCTGTTTTGTGCTGGCTTGGTAAATCTAAGTATTGAAATAACCAGCAGCGTTTGGGATTTGTCTGCCCTGTTTTGTTTGCAATTCACTCTGATTGAGTGAGCTGAGCTGGCTCCCACGGGCAGCACCGTCACACCTACAGCCAGGCTGCAGAGGTCCGGGGGATCTTAGGGGCCTTGGGGTGCACAGATACCTATGTCCAGGCCATAGCGGTCCCTGGGGGGCTTAGAGAGTTTGGGGGGGACACAGATACCAATCTCCATGCTCTAGGGGTCCCATGGGGGCTTAGAGGGTTCGTGGGGGGCACATATTCCTACATCCAGGCTGTAGGGTTACCAGGGGGGCTTAGGGGGTTAGTGGGGGGCAAAGATACCTACGTCCAGGCTGGAGGCATCCTGGGAGTCTTAGGGGATTTGTGGGGGCCAAAGACACCTATGATGTCCAGGCTGTAGGGGTACCAGTGGGTTTTAGGGGTTCGAGTGGGCACAGATACGTATGTCCAGGCTGTATCGTTCCCAGGGGGGGTTAGAGGTTTCGTGAGGGGCACAGATATCTACGTCCAGATTGTAGATGTCCCGGGAGGGGGGGTTAGGGGGGTTGTGGGAGTGCAAATACCTATGTCAAGGCTGTAGGGGTTCCTGGGGGCTTAGAGGGTTTCTGAGGGGCACATATACCTACGTGCACACTGGAGTGTCGCAAGGGGCTTATGGAGTCTATATGGGGTACAGATACCAATGTTCTGGCTGTATAGGTCCCTCGGGGGCTTAGGGGGTTTTTGGGGGGCACAGATACCTAAGTTCAGGCTGGAGGGATCTCTGAGTTTCTTAGGTGTTTGGTGGGAGGCACAGATACCTACGTCCAGGCTCCAGGGGTCTCGGAGGGGCTTAGGGTCTGTCACAGAGTGTGGGGGAGTCCGGTCCT
The DNA here is from genome assembly GCF_025201925.1 of Gopherus flavomarginatus. Taxonomy (NCBI): domain Eukaryota; kingdom Metazoa; phylum Chordata; order Testudines; family Testudinidae; genus Gopherus; species Gopherus flavomarginatus. Next base: position 35,851 of record NW_026114807.1, on the reverse strand, counting down.
GCACCCCTCTTCCTGGGCCTCACAGTGACTCTCAGCCAGCCAGTAAAACAGAAGGTTTATTGGACAACAGGAGCGAAGGATACAGCAGAGCTTGGAGGCACAAGCAGGACCCCACAATCAAGTCCTTCTAGGGGTTCAGGAAACTTAGTTCCCAGTTTGGGAATCCCTGAATTCCAACCACCCAGAACAAAACCGAAACTGAACTAACCCAACTCCCTCCAGCTGGCCATTTCCTGTGTCCAGCTTCCCGGGCAAAGGTGCTGACCCCTCCCGCCGCCTAGCTCAGGTTACAGGCTGAGCACGTGTCCGGTCCTAAAGTCACCCCCTGCTCTCCCATCCCCCACACAGACAGTCCCTACTCCATCACAGTAATGCACAGAGCATTTCCCGCATGGAGCCACAGTGACACCGTGTGGCCACAATGGGTAATGCACAGAACATTTCCCATATGGAGCAACTGTGACACCGTGTGGCCAGGCAGGGTAATGCACAGAGCATTTCCCGCATGGAGCAACATTGACACCTTGTGACCACACCAGGTAATGAACAGAGCATTTCCTGCATGGAGCAACAGTGACACCATGTGGCCATTCAGGGAAATGCACAGAGCATTTCCTGGATGAAGCAACAGTGATTCCGTGTGGCCACGCAGGGTAATACACAGAGCATTTCTCTCATAGAGGAACAGTGACAACATGTGGCCATGCAGGGTAATGCACAGAGCATCACGCCTATGTAGAGACTGTAGAGATCCCTGGGGGGCTTAGGGGCCGTGGGGGGCACAGATAGCTACGTCCAGGCTGGAGACATTCTGGTGGGCATTAGGGGCTTCATGAGGGGCACAAATATCTATGTCAGGGCTGGAGAGGTCCCTGGATGGCTTAGGGGGTTGTGGTGAGCATAGATACATACGTCCAGACTGCAGGGGTCCCAGAGGGACTTAGGGGGTGTAACGTAGTGTGGTGGAATCTGGCCCTGCACCCCTCTTCCTGGGACACACAGTGACTCAGCCAGCCAGTAAAACAGAAGGTTTTTTTGGCCAACAGGAACGAGGGATACAGCAGGGCTTTTGGGCACAACCAGGACCCCTCAATCGAGTCCTTCTGAGGGTTCAGGAAGCTTAGTTCCCAGTTTGGGATTCCCTGAATTCCAACAACCCAGCTCCAAACCAAAACTGAACTAACTCCCTCTAGCCAGCCCCTTCCTTTATTCAGCTTCCTAGGCAAAGGTGCTGACCCCCTCCCCACTGCCTAGCTTAAGTTACAGGCTTAGGTCCTGTCCCTCACCTAAAGTCACCCGTTGCTCTCCCATCCCCCACACAGACAGTCCCCACTCCATCACAGTAATGCCCAGAGCATTTCGCGCATGGAGCAACAGTAACACTGTGTGGCCATGCAGGGTAATCCCCAGAGCATTTCCCCCGTGGAGCAAGAGTGACACCATGTGGCCACACAGGGTAATGCACAGAGCATTTCCTGCATGGAGCAAGAGTGACACCGTGTGGCCATGCAGGGTAATGCACAGAGCATTTCCTGGATGGAGCAACAGTGATTCCATGTGGCCACGCAGAGTAATGCACAGAGCATTTCTCTCATAGAGGAACAGTGACAACATGTGGCCATGCAGGGTAATGCACAGAGCATCACGCCTATGTAGAGGCTGTAGAAATCCCTGGGGGACTTAGGAGTCTTGGGGGGCACAGATAGCTACGTCCAGGCTGGAGACATTCTGGTGGGTATTAGGGGCTTCATGAGGGGCACAAATATCTACGTCAGGGCTGGAGAGTTCCCTGGATGGCTTACGGGGTTGTGGTGAGCATAGATACATACGTCCATGCTGTAGTGGTCCCTGGGGGTTTAAGGAGTTGGTAAGGGTCACAGAAACCTACGTATGGTCTGGAGGGGTCCCTGGGGGACTTAAGGGTTTGTGGTTGCGCAGATACCTACGTACCGGTTGGAGGGGGCCCTGGGGAGCTTAGGGGGTTTGTGTGGCATACATATAGCTATAACCAGGCTGGTGGGTGCCCTATGGGTCTCAGAAGGCTGGTGGGGGGCAGAGATACCTATGTAGGGACTGGAGAAGTCCTGGGGAGGGCTTTGGGGGCTCCTGGAAGTCACAAATATCTACGTCCAGGCTGGAGGAGTTCTGGGGGTATTAGGGAGTTGTGCGGGGGCACAGATACCTATATCGAGGCTGTAGGGGTCCTGGGGTTGCTTTGGGGAATTTTGGGGTACAGATACCTACTTCCATGCTGTAGGGGTCGCTGGGAGGATCAGTGGGTTCGTGAGGGTGCAGAGATATCTACGTCTGGTCTATAGGGATCCTGGGGGGGGGGCTTAGGGGTTTGTAAGGGGCACAGATACATTCATCCAGGCAAGAGGGGTCCTAGGGACCTTAGGGGGTTCATGCTGGGCACAGATACCTGCGTCTAGGCTGGAGGGGTTTTGGGGGTCTTAGGAAGGTTGTGTGGGCACAGATACCTATGTCGATGCTGGAGGGGTCCTGTCATGTCTTAGCGGATTCTTGGGGTCAGAGATACCTACATCTAGGCTGGAGGGGTTCCGGGGGGATTAGGTGTGTTTAAGGGGGGGAACAGATACCTACATCCTGATGGTAGGTGGCCCTGGGTAGCTTAGGCGGTTTTTGTCGGTCACAGATACAAACATCCATGCTGTAGGGGTCCCGAGGGACTTTGTGGGGCTCTAGGGGTCACAGATACCTACCTACAGTCTGGAAGGTTCCTGTGGGTATTAAGGGGTGTGTGGGGCATACAGATGCCTACATCTGGGCTTGTGGGTTCCCTGGGGGGCTTAGAGGTTTGTGGAGAGCACAGATACCATTATCCAGGCTTGATGGGTTCTGGTGGGATTAGGGGGTTGTGGGGGGCACAGATACCTATGTAAGCAGAAGCAGGATGAACTTTACCCTCACATCTGGTGGTGAATTATGGCAAGTGTGGAAAAGGATTTCAGGGTCTGATCATGTTTGCATAGACACACTCACCGTGCGTGACACGGCCACGGCAGCCTGGGATGGTTACTTTTGCAGCTATGGTATCCCCAGTTTATTTGTTGTTGGGGTGTGAGATGTGGAGTGTTGACACCCTGATTGTGTGGATGAGGAACTGTGAAACAGCTTTGAGACAGGGATTCTCACCATCAGTTGAGTGGCACTCACTAGACAAGGGAGTGGGCTCCTTGGATGAGCCAAAAACACCAATTACATCTTCTTCTTTTTTAACAGTTGAATAGTAGAGCTGGTTGTTGATTTTATTAATAACTGAAGATCCAGGTTCCTGAGCTGAAGTCATTGAAGTGCTGTGTTAAATAGTGGGGAAGTTTGAAACTATATTGCAAAGCAGCTGCTGGAGAAAAATAGTTTGTGGAACACTTGGAATTGCTCACGGAGTGAAGTAAGCTAAGCAGTTTTTGGAGACAGCTAGAGCAGATCACAGGTTGGCTGGTGGAGCAGAGCAGCTTGTGGACTAAGCTGAGCAGTTTGTGGGAAAGGTAGAAGCAGAATCCCACGGAGAGGCAGGGCAGACAGCAGTGGACCACGTAAGGTGCCCCTTTCTACCCAGGCTGGCAGGGGGGGAAACCCGGCAGATAGACTCTTGAACTCTGGGGCTGCGGGAATGTGGGTGATTATGGGGTTGCTGGAGTCTTGAAATATTTGAGGTATTGTACTTTGGAGTCTTGGGGTGATTTCGGGATTGCTAGATTCTAGAGCCCAGGGAAAAGGACACGGCCTAGTTGAGGTGTTTTCCAAATTTAATGCTATGTTGTTTATCTCACGTTATTAAACATTTTCTGCTATACCCAGATTCTATGATTGCGAGAGGGGAAGTATTGCCTCTTTGAGGCACCTAGGGGTGTGTATGTAAAATTTTCCCACGTCACTGGGTGAGGGCTCGATCTCGTTTGCATTACGTAATAGGGAAGGGACCCCTATGTATTGAACCCAGTCCTTGCTGCTATCAATTCAGCCTGGCAGACGGGTTCCACCTATGTCCAGGCTGAAGGGGTCCCTGGGGATTTGAGGAGGTTCCTGTGGGGCACAGAGATCTAGGCCCAGGCTGTAGGGGTCCCTGGGGGGCTCAGGTGTTTGGTGGGGGCACAGATACCTACGTCCCAGCTGCAGGGGTCCCAGAGGGGCTTAGGGGGTGTCATGGAGTGTGGTGGAATCTGGCCCTGCACCCCTCTTCCAGGGACACACAGTGACTCAGCCAGCCAGTAAAACAGAGGGTTGTTTTGGCCAACAGGAACGAAGGATACAGCAGGGCTTTGGGGCACAACCAGGACCCGTCAGTCGAGTCCTTCTGGGGGTTCAGGAAGCTTAGTTCCCAGTTTGGGATTCTCTGAATTCCAACTACCCAGCTCCAAAAAAAAACTGAACTAACTCCCTCCAGCCGACCCCTTCCTGTGTCCAGCTTCCCGGGCAAAGGTGCTCACTCTCTCAGCCCTGCCTAGCTCGAGTTACAGGCTTAGGTCCTATCCCTCACCTAAAGTCACCCCCTGCTCTCCCATCCCCCACACAGACAGTCCCGACTCCATCACAGTAATGCCCAGAGCATTTCGCGCATGGAGCAACAGCAACACTGTGTGGCCATGCAGGGTAATGCCCACAGCATTTCCTCGGTGGAGCAACAGTGACACCATGTGGCCACACAGGGTAATGCACAGAGCATCTCCTGCATGGAGCAACAGTGACACCGTATGGCCACACAGGGTAATGCACAGAGCACTTCCTGCATGGAGCTACAGTGACACCATGTGGCCACACAGGGTAATGCACAGAGTATTTCCTGCATGGAGCAACAGTGACACCATGTGGTCACGCAGCGTAATACACAGAGCATTTCCTGCATGGAGAAACAGTGACACCATGTGGTTACGCAGGGTAATGCACAGAGCATTTCCTGCATGGAGCAACAGTGACACCATGTGGTCACGCAGGGTAATGCACAGAGCATTTCCTGCATGGAGCAACAGTGACACCATGTGGCCACACAGGGTAATGCACAGAGCATCGCACCTACGTGGAGGCTGTAGAGATCCCTCGAGGGCTTACGGGGGTTCGTAGGGTCACAGATATCTACATCCAGTATGGGCGGGACCCTGGGAGAGTTAGGGGGGTTGTGAGGGGCATAGGTACTTGCATCCAGGCTGTAGAGGTCCTGGTGGGGATTAAAGGCTTCCTGGAGGACAGCAATATCTACGTCCAGGCTGAAGGGGTCCCTGGACGCTTAGGGGGTTGTGGTGAACACAGTGATCCCTGGGGGTATAGGGACTTGGTGAGGGGCACAGATACCTATGTATGTCCTGGAGGGGTCCCTGGGGGGGCTTAGTGGTACTGTAGGAGACACAGATACCTACGTCCAGGCTATAGGCATTCTGGGGGGCTTAGGGGTTTGGGGGGGCACAGATACCTACATCCAGGCTGGAGGGGTCCCGGGGGGCTTAGGTGGTTTGTGGGGAGGGGCACAGATATGTACATCCATGCTGGAGAGGTTCCGGAGAGGATTATGGGTTTTTGCGGATGGCAGAGATACCTATCTCCATACTCTAGGGGTCCCGGAGGACTTAGGGCTGGATGTGTCCCGAGGAGCTTAGGAGGTTTGTGGGGTGCTCAGACACCTGTGTCCACGCTGTAGGGAACCCTGGGGGCTTAGGGTGTTCGTGGGGGTCACAGGTAATTACGTCCAGGCTGAAGGGGTAATGGAAGTGCTTAAGGGATCGGGGCTGACACAGATACCTACGTCCAGGGTCTAGGGGAGGCAGGAGAAGTGAAGCGGCCATGGTGTGCTTTCAAGTAGGGATAATAATGATCCACTCTTACCTACCTCATGGTGGGTGGAGGATGGGGATCCATTGGAGAGTGTCACTAAGAGTAGTGCAGAATATGAGGTGTCCCGTCAGGTTTACCAGAGCAGATTATGACATAATAGATTAGCTGAAACAGTCTTTTTTATTTGTATTTTTTTATTTTGGAATTGTTAAGAGCAGCAATGACTTAGTTCAGACTGAAGCATCTTATCTAATATTCAAGATCTAAGTGTCTCCTCCTTGTGTGTGATGACACAATTTAACACACTGTGACAAACAGGAGATGCTTTTGTTTTGCAACAAAATCTTTTTGCAAAGAACTTCCATCTCACTTGTTATGATTCTGAGAAACAAACTGGTTTAGTCTGAATGGGATATTTGGACAGAAACGGTTGGAATGAAATTTTCCCACCATCTCAGTTCCTGAGCTCTATCCCTGCCTCTGGGGGGATTTGTTGTCTGTTAGAACAGGAGTCTGACTGGCGGCTTCTCTTTCTGGCTCTGCCACCGCCTTGCTGTGTAGGCCCTTGGGTAGGTCACCTCCCTTCTCTGTACCTCAGGCTCCTCCCATTTGTCCAATGGGAACAGGGACAGTTCTCGAATTCTGGGCAGTTGTGAGCCTGAGTGAGAAAAGGGGTGTTAAAGCCCTCTGTGAAGAAGAAAGGGGAGTTTCACGGTGTTTTTGCACCAAGGAATTCTAAACCAAAACTGAACTAACTCCCTCGAGTCCTCCTGGGGGTTCAGGAAGCTTAGTTCCCAGTTTGGGATTCTCTGAATTCCAACTACCCAGCTCCAAACCAAAACTGAACTAACTCCCTCCAGCCGACCCCTTCCTGTGTCCAGCTTCCCGGGCAAAGGTGCTCACTCTCTCAGCCCTGCCTAGCTCGAGTTACAGGCTTAGGTCCTGTCCCTCACCTAAAGTCACCCCCTGCTCTCCCATCCCCCACACAGACAGTCCCCACTCCATCACAGTAGTGCCCAGAGCATTTCCCGCATGGAACAACAGTGACACCATGTGGCCACGCAGGGTAATGCCCAGAGCATTTCCTGCATGGAGCAACAGTGACACTGTGTGGCCACTCAGGGTAATGCACAGAGCATCACACCTACGTAGAGGCTGTAGAGATCCCTGGGGGCTTAGGGGTCATGGGAGGTACAGATAGCTACGTCCAGGCTGGGGGCATTCTGGGGGGCTTAAGGGGGTTCGTAGGGTCACAGGTACCTACGTCCAGGATGGTCGGGACTCTGGGGGAGTTAGGGGGTTGTGGGGGGCATAGGTACTTGCGTCCAGGGTGTAGAGGTCCTGGTGGGGATTAAGGGCTTCCTGGAGGACACCAATATCTACGTCCGGGCTGGAGAGGTCCCTGGACGGCTTAGAGGTTGTGGTGAGCACAGTGATCCCTGGGGGTTTAGGAACTTGGTGAGGGGCACAGATACCTATGTTTGTCCTGGAGGGGTCCCTGGGGGGGCTTAGTGGTATTGTAGGGGACACAGATACCTACGTCCAGGCTATAGGCATTCTGGGGGGGCTTAGGGCTTTGGGGGGGCACAGATACCTACATCCAGGCTGGAGGGGTCCCGGGGGGCTTAGGGGGGTTGTGGGGAGCACAGCAATGTACGTCCAGGCTGGAGAGGTTCCAGGGAGTATAAGGAAATTTTGTGGACAGCAGAGATACCTATCTCCAGGATCTAGGGGTCCCTGGGGGGCTTAGGGTTTTTTTGGGAGGCACAGATAACTATGTCCAGGTTAGAGTGGTTCCTGGGGGGTTTAGGGGGTTCCTGGGGGGCACAGATACCTAGGTCCATGCTGTAGGAGTCCCCGGGTGGATTAGGGGTTTTCTGAGGGGTACAGATACATACAGGCTGTAGGGGTCCCTGGGAGGCTTAGGGGGCTTGTGGGGGGCAGCGATACCTAAGTCCAGGCAATAGGGCTTCCAGGGGGAATTAGTGTGTTGGGGGGGCACAGATACCTAGATCCAGGCTGGAGGGTTCCCGATGGGGGGGGGCGCTTAGGCAGTTTGTGTTCGGCAAAGATACCTACCTCCAGGCTGGAGGGGTGTCTCAGCACTTAGGGATTGTGGGGGGGCACAGATACCTCCGTCCAGGCTGGAGGGTCCCTGGGGAGCTTAGCGGGTTCGCAGGGGGCACAGATACCTAAATCCAGCCTGGAGGGATCCGGGGGGGCTTATGGGGTTCAGGGGGCACAGATACTTATCTCTAGGCTGTAGTGGTCCCTGGTGGGCTTAGGGGGTTTTGGGGGGCCCCAGATACCTAAGTCCATGCTGTAGGCGTCCCTACAGGTGCTTATGGGTTCATGGGGTGCACAGATACTTATGTCCAGGCTGGAGGGGGCAGGGAGGGTTGGGGTTTCATGGGGGGCACAGATACGAACCTCCAGGCTTTAGGAGTCCCAGGGGGGCTGTGGGGGTACAGATACCTACATCTAGGCTGGAGGGGTCCTGGGGGGTATAGAGGGTTTGTGGGGGGCACAGATACCTAGGTACAGGCTGTCGGTGTCCCGAGGAGATGAGGCGGTTCACTGTGGGCTCAGATACATCCAGGCTGGATGTGTCCCGAGGAGCTTAGGGGGTTCGTGCGGTGCTCAGACACCTGTGTCCAGGCTGTAGGGATCCCTGGGGGCTTACGGGGTTCGTGGGGGTCACAGGTAGTTACGTCCAGGCTGAAGGCGTAATGGGAGTGCTTAAGGGATCGGGGCTGACACAGATACCTACGTCCAGGGTCTAGGGGTCCGGAGGGGATTGGGGGTTGAGGGGGGAACAGATACCTACGTCATAGCTGGAGGTGTCTTGGGTGGTTTAGGAGGTTCGTTGGAGTCACAGATACCTAAGTCCAGGCTGTAGGGGTTCCTGGGGCATTCAGGGATTTCTGGGGGTCACAGATACCTACTTGCAGACTGGAGGGGTCCCAGAGGTCTTAGGAGAATTATGGGGGTCACAGATACCTACATGCAGACTGGAGGGGTCCTGGAGCGCTTAGGAGATTTATGGGGGGCACAGATACCAACATACTGGCTGTAAACTTCCCTGGGGGGCTTTGTGGGTTCGAGGGGCACAGATACCAATGTCCTGGCTGTAGATGTTCCTGGGGTACATAGAGGGGCTGTGGTCGCACATAACCCTACATCCAGGCTGTCGGGGTCACGGGGGCCCCTGGCCAAATTGGGTCCCCCTGGAAAAGTCTCCCTCACGGTGGCCCCAGGGCTGGAGGAGCTCCCACTCCCTGATATGGCGCAGAGGCTGCAGCAGGGGCACAGAGCTTCTCTGGTGTCAGGGCCACTGCGGAGCAGGGGTAAAGGAGTGAGACCAGAGAAGCTCTGTGCCCCTGCTGCAGCCCCCATGTAATAGAAGGGAGTGGGAGCTCTTCTAGCCCTGAGGCCACCGTGGAGGAACATCTACAGCCAGGACATTGGTATCTGTCATCCATTAGAAGCAAGAGGAAGACTAAGGACAGGGTAGGCCCACTGCTCAGTGAGGAGGGGGAAACAGTAACGGGAGACTTGGAAATGGCAGAGATGCTTAATGACTTCTTTGTTTCAGTCTTCACTGAGAAGTCTGAAGGAATGTCTAGTATAGTGAATGCTTACGGGAAGAGGGTAGGTTTAGAAGAGAAAATAAGGAAAGAGCAAGAAAAAAATCACTTAGAAAAGTTAGATGCCTGCAAGTCACCAGGGCCTGATGAAATGCATCCTAGAATACTCAAGGAGTTAATAGAAGAGGTATCTGAGCCTCTAGCTATTATCTTTGGGAAATCATGGGAGATGGGGGAGATTCCAGAAGACTGGAAGGAGGCAAATATAGTGCCCATCTATAAAAAGGGAAATAAAAACAACCCAGGAAACTACAGACCAGTTAGTTTAACTTCTGTGCCAGGGAAGATAATGGAGCAGGTAATCAAAGAAATCATCTGCAAACACTTGGAAGGTGGTAAGGTGATAGGGAATAGCCAGCATGGATTTGTAAAGAACAAATCGTGTCAAACTAATCTGATAGCGTTCTTTGATAGGATAACGAGCCTTGTGGATAAGGGAGAAGCGGTGGATGTGATATACCTAGACTTTAGTAAGGCATTTGATATGGTCTCGCATGATATTCTTATAGATAAACTAGGAAAGTACAATTTAGATGGGGCTACTATAAGGTGGGTGCATAACTGGCTGGATAACCATACTCAGAGAGTAGTTGTTAATGGCTCCCAATCCTGCTGGAAAGGTATAACAAGTGGGGTTCCACAGGGGTCTGTTTTGGGACCGGATCTGTTCAATATCTTCATCAACGATTTAGATGTTGGCATAGAAAGTACGCTTATTACGTTTGCGGATGATACCAAACTGGGAGGGATTGCAACTCCTTTGGAGGACAGGGTCAAAATTCAAAATGATCTGGACAAATTGGAGAAATGGTCTGAGGTAAACAGGATGAAGTTCAATAAAGATAAATGCAAAGTGCTCCACTTAGGAAGGAACAATCAGTTTCACACATACAGAATGGGAAGAGACTGTCTACGAAGGGGTATGGCAGAAGGAGATCTAGGGGTCGTAGTAGACCACAAGCTTAATATGAGTCAACAGTGTGATACTGTTGCAAAAAAAGCAAACGTGATTCTGGGATGCATTAACAGGTGTGTTGTAAACAAGACACGAGAAGTCATTCTTCCGCTTTACTGTGCGCTGGTTAGGCCTCAACTGGAGTATTGTGTCCAGTTCTGGGCACCACATTTCAAGAAAGATGTGGAGAAATTGGAGAGGGTCCAGAGAAGAGCAACAAGAATGATTAAAGGTCTTGAGAACATGACCTATGAAGGAAGGCTGAAGGAATTGGGTTTGTTTAGTTTGGAAAAGAGAAGACTGAGAGGGGACATGATAGCAGTTTTCAGGTATCTAAAAAGGTGTCATCAGGAGGAGGGAGAAAACTTGTTCACCTTAGCCTCCAATGATAGAACAAGAAGCAATGGGCTTAAACTGCAGCAAGGGAGATTTAGGTTGGACATTAGGAAAAAGTTCCTAACTGTCAGGGTAGTTAAACACTGGAATAGATTGCCTAGGGAAGTTGTGGAATCTCCATCTCTGGAGATATTTAAGAGTAGGTTAGATAAATGTCTATTAGGGATGGTCTAGACAGTATTTGGTCCTGCCATGAGGGCAGGGGACTGGACTCGATGACTTCTCGAGGTCCCTTCCAGTCCTAGAGTCTATGAGTCTATGAGTAATCTGTGCCCCCCATAAACCACCTAATCCCCACGGGAAACCCTACAGCCAGGATGTTGGTATCTGTCCCCATATAAATCTCCTAAGCCCTCTGGAACCCTTCCAGTCTGAACGTAGGTATCTGTGACCCCCAGAAATCCCCGAATACCCCAGGAACCCCTACAGCCTGGACTTAGGTATCTGTGACTCCAACGAACCTCCTAAACCACCCAGGACCCCTTCAGCTAGGACGTAGGCATCTGTTCCCCCCTCAACCCCCAATCCCCTCGGGACCCCTAGACCCTGGACGTAGGTATCTGTGTCCGCCCCGATTCCCTAAGCACCCCCATTACCCCTTTAGCCTGGACGTAGGTATCTGTACTCCCACAAACCCCATAAACGTCCCAGCGACCCCTTCAGCCTGGAAGTCCCTATCTGTGACACCCACGAACCTCTAACCTCCCAGGGATCCCTACAGCCTGGACACAGGTGTCTGAGCACCCCACAAACCCCCTAAGCTCCTCGGGACACATCCAGCCTTGATGTATCTGAGCCCCCAGTGAACCGCCTAATCTCCTCTTTGTCAGAGTGTGTTAAATTGTCTCCTCGCACACAAAGAGGAGACACTTACATCTCAACCATTAGATAAGATGCTTCAATCTGAGCTAAGTCGTTGCTACTATTAACAATTTCAAAATAAAAATATACAAATAAAATAGACTATTTCAGCTAATCTATTATGTCATAATCTGGGAAACTTCATATTATGCACTACTTCTAGTGACACTCCCAAATGGATCCGCATCCTTCACCCACCATGAGGTAGGTAAGAGCGGATCATTATTATCCCTACTTGAAAGAGGAAGAAGCTCAGGCTGAGAAAGGAGAATTGACTTGTCTTAGGTCACACAGCCCGTCAGAGACAGTGTTGGGAATAGGACCGAAGAGCCCTGATTTTCAAACAAACCATCGGATCTTGAATTTAAGACATTGAATGACATGAATACAGTGCTCTCAGATGAGCTCCAGACCAACAACAGTGACAGTAATTATTCAGCAAGTATTTGAGGAGAACTGCAATGTTAGAGGGAATCATCAACTGCTCAGAGACAATTAATGCAGAGAAGCAGCAAAATTAATCAAAGATAGAACTGGTTCTGACTTATTTACTTGATCTTAAAAGAGAACAACAAGGACCTGAGTCTCCTCCCTGTCAATATCCCCCTGCTCAACCAATCAGGGTAGAGACGGAGGACGGGAGGCTGAGGGTTCTCACCAGAGAGCCCAAAGGATGGCCCAGGTCACCGGTGGGGATCACTGCCCGAGCACTATTTCAGTCCCACATTTTTGGGTGGACCTTCCATAGTGGGAGCTGCAGAGGACTTCCCTGCAACACACACACACACACACCTCCGTCCTGTTGTTGGGAAGGGAACAGGAGAAAGGACAAAAGAAGCAAGAGAAGAAGAGGAGGGAGGGATGGAGGAAGAGGTGAAACAAAAAGGACAAACCCTAATGTCCCCAGCGATTCTAAGGGACAAAATCCCAGGTGCGCAATAAAATTCTGCCTCCTTAAGCTCGTGTTTTCCATGCCTAGAATTCACTTGTCACCAGATAGATCAGACTGAACAGGTTTCAAACCTCCAGGAGGCTCTTACCTTCTAAACAGGGACTGCTGTTTTCTAGTAAAATCACTACAAGGGAAGGAGGAAACTCGAAAGAGGTTCCTCCTGGCGCTCACGTCCATGACCCCAAATAATCTCTCAGTCCTCAAAGAGAGACCTGGAGAAGGAAACGTGCTGAAGCAAAGCCACAGAGGTCTCTGAGTTTTCCCTGGCCCCTCGCCCCTGTCCTGCCTGGCTGATGTCAGCATCTCTCTGTGAGGTCACCACCTCCCCACCACCTTTGACCAATAGTCTGAGGTCCTGCAAAAGGCCTTTGTGATGTCACTGACACACCCCTCCCTTGCTGGGATAATGTCCTGCCCCTGGCCAGGCACTTTGGAGGTTTGAGCTACTCCCTGTGGATCACCCCACTCAAGGAGCGTTCGTTCTAGGCAGCAAGCCGGCTAGACAGGAAAACATCAGACGCTGCTCCCAATGCTACACTCAGTTTTTCAGAAATTAGTCAACTTCATGGTCAGAAGACACCATTAGAGCATCTAACCTGCATATCACAGGCCTCCTGTATGACATAACAGCTACTTTGGGGGCAAACACATTCCAGAAAGGCATCTAGTCTTCATTAAATGACATCAGGAGATGGTGAATCCACCACTTTCCTTGGTAGCTTGCTCCTGTGGTGAATCATCCTCGCTGTTGACTATTGTGCCTCAGTTGTAATATGAATTTGTCTCTTTTCACTTTCCAGCCATTGGGTCTTGTTATGCCTTTCTCTGCTCCATTCCAGAGCCCGTAAATACCCAATCTTTTCTCTCCATTAAGGCCCTTCAACATTTCAATGAAATCACCTTTCAATCTTCTTTTGATAAGCTAAACAGGTTGAGCTCTTTCAACAGCTCACTGGAAGGCATTTTTCTCCAGCCCTCAGAACATTTGGTGGCTCTTTGCTGCCCTAGCTCCAATTTCACAACATCTTTTTCAAATGAGGATACCAGAACTGGAGGCAGTATAAAGGTTGTATAAAGGTAAAATTAAATAGGTTGCAGAGGAGTTTTTTTTAATTTCGGCTTTTGTTGCTAAAAATTTTGTCTCTCTGCGGTGAGAAAAAACACTCCCCGAATGCCAAAATTTGAGCCATGAAAAGCGGCAGTGTGAACAGCGCATCATAGGTGGAGCTATGCTCCCGGTGACAAAGCTCCTGCCCCTCATTGGAGGTAGTTTGGCTTTGTTGCCGGGGAAGCTCTCTCTCAGCGATAAGGACGGCCACACAGCGCACCTTACAATGGCATGGTTAGAGTGGCACAGCTGCACCGTGGTAAGGTGCGCGGTGTAGACACAGCCTCAGAGCTGGGGAAAGCCAACAGGCGCTGAGGAGCACAGGGTTCAGACAGAGACATCCGTTAGGAGAGAACTATTCACAGGGATTCTCTATAGACTAGTAAGGTGGAGAGGATGGAAGATGATAATGTACAGGTAGGTTCTGATGAGAAACAGTGAAATGAAAGAGTCTCCCTCAATTACATCATGTAGTAGCAGACAGCTAAAATGGGACACATTTTAGAAGTGCTTAAATACAAAAGCTAAACGTCTAAGTACTAAGACTGGTGAATTTGAGTGCCTGGTATTGAGTGACAATATTGATAGAATAGGCATCACAGAAACCCTTGCACCCCCTCCTGCACCCACATGGGGAGACTGACCTGTGTGCATAGAGCAGCTGGCATTGCTGCCCCCCACTCCTCCCTGGAACGCTGCTCATCTGGGCACCCCTAGGGGCTGTGGGATGTGGGGGCAAGAAGTGAGATCATCCGAGCTCCCTGCATTCAGGTCACTTTCCTCAGCCGGGCTGCATAGCAGGAGGGCAGAGAGCAGCAGCTTCTGATGCTCCCCTCACAGCACAGCCCAAGTGGGAAAAGTGACCAGGACGTAGGGTTGCTCCTTACTCCCCTCAAACCTCTATGGACCCATGGAGGAGCATTGGGGCAGGGGAGAGCAGTGAGCACCTTTGCACTGCCACACTGTGCCCTTTGACCCCTGGAGCCCTGGGCGGCTATCGGGGGGCACCACCCCTAAGGCCGGCCAGGCTCCCCAGAACGAGCAGCAGAAAACACAGAGACTGGCCACACACTGAGCAGTGGTAGCCTAGGCGGCTCGCAATGGAGGCTCAGGGGGGAGGGGTGTCATAACATTTTTTCCCAGATTTGGACTTTAGCGTCCAAAATATGGGTGTTAGCATGAAAACCTCCAAGCTTAGTTACCAGCTTGGACCTGGTAAAGCTGCCACCAGCCAGGGATTTATACAGTGCCTGGCTCACTGTGGTCTCCGCAAAACCTTCCCCGGGGGAGCCCCAGACTCAGATGCCTTGAGTCTCACAACAAAGGGGAATAAACCATTTCCCTTCCCCCTCCTCCCCTCCAGGTGTTCCCTCCCTGGGTTCCTGGAGAGATATACAGAAGCAAGCTCCGTGAATCTAAACAGAGGGACTCCCCCCTCCCTGTTTCCAGTCCTGGAAATAGAAGTACCAAGATAGCTAATCTCTCTTCCCCCTTACCCAGAGGGTATGCAAAGTCAGGCTAGTAAATCTAACACAACGAGATTTTCCCCCTGACTTCTTCCTCCCACCAATTCCCTGGTGAGCTGCAGACTCAATTCCCTGGAGTCCCCACTAAAGAAAAAATCCAACAGGTCTTAAAAAGAAAGCTTTATATAAAAAGAAAGAAAAGGACATAAAAATGGTCTCTCTGTATTAAGGTGACAAATACAGGGTAATTTGCTTAAAAGAAAAAAATGAATAAACAGCCTTATCCAAAAAGAATACAATTTAAACATTCCAGCAACTACACACATGTAAATACAACAAAAACCAATATAAACTTATTGTCTTATTATCTTTGTACTTACAACTTGGAAACAGAAGATTAGAAAGGCAGGAGATAGAAAAATCACTCTCATAGCCGAGACGCCACAGACACAAGACAAAGAACAAAGAACTCACACACAAACTTCCCTCCACCCAGATTTGAAAAAGTCTTGTTTCCTGATTGGTCCTCTGGTCAGGTGTTTTAGGTTACTGGTGTTACCCCTTTATAGGTAAAAGAACATTAACCCTTAGCTATCTGTTTATGACAAGGGGGCTCAGCCTCCCCAAACCTTGCACTGCCAAGGGGACAGTGGGGCCCATGATCAGGGGCCCTGGCCAAGTTAGGTCCCCCTGGAAAAGTCTCCCCTATGTCAGCCCCAGGGCTGGAGGAGCTCCCACTCCCTGCTACAGCCCGGGGGCTGCAGCAGGGGCACAGAGCTTCTCTGGTCTCAGGGCCACAGCGGGGCAGGGGTAAAGGAGTGATAGGGTGGGGCTGGTGGGGGAAGGGGTGGAACAGAAGTGACAGTGGATGGGGCCATGGGTGGAAGGGGGTAGAGCCACAGACAGAAGGTAGGGGCATGGTTCTGGTGCTGGGGCCCCCACACTTGTTCTCCCTTTCCCGGGGGTTTGGCATCACTAGCCCCGGCTTAGCGAGTAGGGTTCAGTGGTCCCCATAATGTGGGGTGCGACTCCTAGGGGGACACAGAGGAACATTCATGGGGGCACCTCAGGACCTGAGCCAGCCCACATAGAGGGCAGGGAGGGAGCACCACTCTGCCACAGCTCTTCCCCAACCCCACCCTCAGCCTGAGACTCTGGCTCCCAGCCTGGCGTCGACCCCTTTACCCCTGTCCGCACCCCTCACCCCAGCAAGCAACAGCCCCACTCCTCCCAGCCCCAGTTCTTGACCGTGGCTTCCGAGGGGCCACAGCCATGGCTAAGAGGGCACAATGTGAAATGTTTGGGGACCACTGGTTTAGGGTGACATCCTCAATCACTTCTCTGCAGTCCAATAAAAGCTATTCCTCACTCAAATACCCCTCCATCAGCACGGACTACGTATGATCTGCTGCCCTTCACTCATACAGGAAGGAGAATAACATTTCATTCCACTCAGTCTTAAAGTGATTTGTAACCCAAGACCATCCCAAACTGGTCATTTTGGGGAAGCGGCCCCATCATGCTGCATAGCTAGACAGAGTAGGTGTGTCTATGCAAACACGGTCTGTTCCTGAAGTCTTTCCCCAGCTCCTCACTAGGTGAGAGAGGGGAGCTCATTCAGACCCTGCTTTCGCTTAGTATTTAAAAACTCCTTAGTGTCCCTATCTCTGCCGGCCTTAGATTTCTCCTCCTGTCCGTTTTTTCACAGCTCAGATGAGGTGACCGAGTGGTTAAGGTGATGGACTGCTACCCCATTATGCTCTGCCTGCATGGGTTCAAATCCCTTTCTCATCAGAGGCATTTAGTCTTCACCCTCCTTTATAGACAACCATCTCCCCCTTTGGTACAATAACAGATCAAACAATGTTGCTTGTGTTACCCAAAATTGGGTCAGTTAGTAAGCTTAGAGAGGACTAATAATGCCCCTCCCCCCCAGAGTTTGGCAGAAAGCAGCACATTTATTAGCTTGATAGCTAAGCTCAAAAGAAGGGATGGGGGAGGGTATCACACTCATACTCATGCTCCCAGGAGAGGCCTGGCAGTGGAGATGTCAGGATCCTTTAAGGTAAGTGTCCCACAGCGCAGCGATGGACGGTGCGATGAAGATCAGTCTCCCTGACGTGCAATAGAATGTAACACAGCGAACCACTGGCCAGATGGGCCGGGTGAAGGGCATTCACTGGAGGTACAAAGGAGAGTGGGAAAGCCACTTCACAGGCATTCAAAGCGGGAAAGGACACAAGCTGGGGGAGTTTAACAGACCTTTTGAGCATACAGGTTATACAGAGCATACAGATCACTGCTGCTCCTACAACATGATAAGTTCTCAAGCAGCATGTTTCTTACTTTGCCCATCTGTCAATTTTGATGATTATTGATGGAAATATTTTGCCATTGGGTTGTGTGTTTACACAGAAATTGACATTTACCAACAAATACACAATTTTTCCAAGCCTGCCTAGTCTGCAGTTGATGGGTTTAGAGGGACACATTCACTCTTCCAGGTCCCCATTCCAGGCCTGTGCTCTCCAGGTTGTCAACTTCCCGCACTGCTGGGATCCTTCCCTCATCTCCCCCCAAACCACTGCCCCACCCCCACTTCTGGGGTCCCCTCCCTACACTGTCTAACTCCACTGCTGGCAGAATCCCTTCCTGTTCCTTTCATTTCCTGCCTCCACTCTGGGCAAAAGCTCTGCACTCTTCCCACACCAGAAGTTGAACCCAGGCCACCTGGGTGAAAACCAGGAATCCTGACCACTAGCCCATAGGGGACTATTGTTGCATCTGACGAAGTGGGTATTCACCCACGACAGCTCATGCTCCAATACGTTTGTTAGTCTAGAAGGTGCCACCGGATTCTTGGCTGCTATTATTACTACAACTCAGGCCTTGGCTACACTGGAGAGTTACAGTGCAGGTGGTGGCTTTACAGCGCTGTAACTTACTCCCCGTCCACACTGGCAAGGCACATACAGCGCTGTATCTCCCTGGCTACAGTGCTGCATGTGCTCCACCTCGACGAGAGGAATAAAGAGAACAGAGCTGGTGATGCAGCGCTGGGGTGCCAGTGTAAACAGTGATTAATCTTACTACGCTGTCACTGACCTCCGGAACCTTCCCATAATGCTTTTAAGTAGAGATAACGCTCTTTGTTTTGGTGTGATGCCTCTGTTTGCTTTGCTGTGAGCTCAAGGCTCCCGGAGCTGCTTATCTAAAAACCAAACACAGTTACTGTTTGCAGTGAATGAGCAGAGGCAGGGGGATCCCTTTGGAACACCCACAGCTGGTGTTTGCTTGAGGAGAGAAGCAGCCGGGTGGGCACGGGGCAGGGGGGGTCTGTTTTGGATCAGCGGCTTATCTGGTCTGTGAGGAAAAGAACAAAGGCGGCTATTTGCATTTAGTGAATGAGAGAGGGGTGGGGGAGGAGGCTTGAACTTGCCAGGCAGGGAGCTGACACAGTGTCAGCTCCAAAAATCCACTCGCTCTGTCTCCCCCACGCTCCGTGTCACACTCCACCCCACCCTCCTCTTTTGAAAAGCACATTGCAGCCACTTGAATGCTGGGATAGCTGCCCATAATGCACCACTCCCAACAGCGCTGCAAATGTGGCCATGACAGAGTGCTGGTAGCTGTCAGTGTGTCAACACTGCAGCGCTTTCCCTAAACAGCTGTAGGAAGACAGCTTTAACTCCCAGCGCTGGACAGCTGCAAGTGTAGCCAAACTCTCTCTAAGCCGACCCCTTATGAGAACAGCAGGGACTAGCATGACTAGATGTCCCGATTTTTGGGTCTTCTTCTTATATAGGTGCCTATTAACCCCACCCTCATCCCAATTTTTCACATTTGCTGTCGGATCACCCTAGCAGGGGTTGCACACAGGGCTGCATTAACCTTCAGGTGCTGAGGTTTCCCTCTCTCCATTCCCAGAGCCTGTGATCAGGAAACAGACATCAGGGCTCCCAGGTGCTGCACAGACCATGACTGAGATCAGACCCCATATTATGCAAGGTGCTGTACAAACCCTGGGCAACACTGAGACACCCAGGAGGTTCCCCTCAATTTCTCTGAGCCTCTGCTGCCCAACTTCTTCTGAATCCCTCTGGCTCACCCCCCCCCCACAAAAAACCCACCTTTCCAAACAGTCCTTCTTTCCTTGCCTCCTGATTCTGGTTTCACACCCTGGGACCATCTCCTCTCTTTGTCTCTCCCCCTCCAGGTGAAGCAGAGATGGAGGCAACTTCAGCCACTGGAGTCAGCCTCAGCGAGCACTGCAGCCGGCCCCGGGGGAGGAGGGGTGTTTGCAGACACAGGAAGGGAGCAGGGGGTGCTGGGAAGAAGGCGGCAGGAGAACAAAGCTCAGAGACCCAACATGGGGAAATTCCAGGGGGCGGGGCTCTGACACATCCCAGGTGCAGACAGCTCCTGGGGGCGGGGCTCCAGCACAGAGCAGGGGCGGGGCAGCTCCTGGGGGCGGGGCTCCAGCACAGAGCAGGGGCGGAGCAGCTCCTGGGGGCGGGGCTCCAGCACAGAGCGGGGGCGGAGCAGCTCCAAGGGGCGGGGCACTGGCACAGCCCATGGGCAGGGCAGCTCCTGGGGGTGGGGCTCTGGCACAGCCCGGGGGCGGGGCAGCTCCTGGGGGCGGGGCTCTGGCACAGCCCATGGGCAGGGCAGCTCCTGGGGGCGGGGCTCTGGCACATTGTGACTCGGAGCCTGGGCTGAAAAGCTGCTTTCTGGTTCTCCACGTGCTGCCAGCAGCGCTGGAGCTGCCCGAGCCGCAGCGGAGCCGCTGTTCTCAGCTGCAGCCAGAATCTGCCCCCGGCCCCGCTGGGATCGAGGTGGGGACAGAGACTGGGGCCCAGGGGTTCCCCTTGGTGTGACTGGTGGGGGCGGGAGGGGAGAAGCCGAAGCTGCAGGCGGGGGAAGGGCGCTGGGACATTGTGACCCGGAGCCCCCGGGGAATGAGAGGCGCTGGGGGGCAGGAAAGTGACTCTGCCCCAGGGAGCCTGGGAGAAGCCTTGAAGGCGCCTCGGCCCCAGTGGAGCTGCAGGAGGATCCGCCCGCCCGCCCCGCTGGGATCGGGGGGCCGGGGCCCGGCCGTCGTGTGGGGGGGAGGGGCGGACCCCGAGCCAGGTGGGGGGGGCGGTGTATTAAATCCCTCCCCATAGCTATGTGCTACTCCCGGGCACTACGCATGCCCAGTAACAGCCGCTGAAGCCGCTGCCCTTCCCTCTGCCCGGACCAGCCGTAACGTTCCGCCGGTCGCTGGGGGCGGGGCTGGAGCGGGGCGGGGGAGTGACAGGGAGCGTGGGAGGGGCGGGCGCAGAGCAGGAAATTGATGGGCGGGGGGGTCAGGCAGCTGGAGGCAGGGTTCGTGGGGGGCTAAAGGGCACAATCCGGGCTGGGGGGAGGAGCAGGAGTTGAGCTCAGGGGGAGGCGCTGGCAGAGCCCCCCCTTTGGTGTGAGGGCGGAGGTGTCGAGGGGGGAGGAGAAGCCGGAGTTGCAGGGGGGGGAGGTCACTGGGGTGGGGGTGTAGATCTGTCTCTGAGCAGCCAGGACATTCCCGGGGTGGGAGGGAGGTGAGTTAACAGGATCCTGTCCCTGTTTTTGCCACTTCCTCCCACACACACATTCTCTCAAGATTTCCCCTTTTCTCTCTCATTATCACACGTGGCTATAAAATCCAGGGAGATTCTCCTCTCCCCCCTGCCAATGATCAGCTCTCTAATTGCCTCTGATTTTCCCTTTTCTCTCCATACTTCTCAAATGTCAATTTAAAATCTCTCCGATGGGGGGTGGATTTTCCCACCCATTTTATCTGCAGCGATTTGTCCTTGTTTGGGTGGGAACTTGTTGCCCTGGGTCATTCCCCAGAACATGGCTCCCACTGGAGTGGGATGGGATGAGGTTCCCGTTCTCTGCCAGGGCAGGGAAGGGAAGGGAGGAGCACATCCCCCATGGAGACTGCCCAGACCCCATTTCCCAATTCCCCTGTGGCCCCCTTCCATTGTCCAGGGAGCCTTCCAGCTCCCCCCCCGCCCTTAAATCAGCTCCTCAAAGGGCTCTGAGCTGCTCACGTGAATGGTTGCCCCGTGGCCGGGGGGGACCATCACATTCTGTTTATGTATTGGACAGTCATATAAAATCCAGTCCAACAGTCCCCCTTTTCCACTAGTTATTTAATAGCAACATCAAATCCCCTCCGATCTTGGTGGTTTTCTCTCATGTTATCAAATGTCGTTTGTGACAGGGTTCTCTCTGCGTGTCTCAAAGATTGATATAAAATACCCCAAACATTTGCCCCACTTCTCTCTAGTTGTTTTATTTCTAATTGAATATGATGGGTTGTTTCCCAATGTGCTAAGATGCAGCCGCCTCTGGGGTGGATCCATGGTGGCCATTATTTGCTAGTGACAGCCCGTGGATCTTTCTTGCCCTCCAGGCCTTCCATTCTCCTGTTAAAGAAGCACTCCCCAGGCTCCCTCTGCCTGTGTGACTGGCCAGCAGGAGGTGGTGTTAACTTTCTAGCCACTTCTCACACTCTGTGAGGTAACACTTGCAGGGGCAGGGAAGGTGTCTGTGTGGGGAGATTGCAGCTGAAGGGGCATTGTGGTAGGGGGAGGCCTCTGGGTGTCTGGGCAGGGGGTACCCTAGTCAGGTTGGTGGGCTGTGGAGGTTTGGGGTTTTCGGGGGTGGTGGTTCTGATGTGCCCATCCCTGAGGCTATGGGTCCTGGAGGTGGGTATCGCTGGGGGCCTGGTGGCTGCAGAACAGTGGGGGTGGGTGTCTCTTGGGGAGGCGGGACAGAGGGTTAGAGGGAGCCTGGTTCTGTGCCAGGGGCTCTGTCTGTGCTTCCCCCGCTGGTTCCTGGTTTTGTTGCCATGCCCAGTGCACAGAGCTGGGGGAGGGGATCCCTGGCACTAGGTGAGGGCATGCCAGGGAAGCAGAGTGATGGGTCGCACTGTAAAGCATCAGGGGGTCACACTGGGCAGAGGAGGGGGTCCCAGGCAAATGTCAGGGTAGATCGTTCTGGAGGGTGGGGAAGTTCCTAGGCAGGCAGTGAGGGACTGAGTTCCCAGTGGGGGGGGGTCCCTTGAGGGGGTCCCTGGCTGCTGGGGGCTCTTGGTGGGGGGAACCTTTTGGGATTCCCAACCTGGCAATCATGGTGTGGTGGGGATTCTCTGGCCGGTGGGGCTTTGAGGGGTATCTGGGGTCCCTGGCCAGGGACTCTGGGGGCTGCGTCCCAGGGAATATCTGATGGGATCCTGGCTGGGGGGTGTCTGGGGCCCCTGGCTGGGGGGTCTGGGCTCTGGGTACTAGGGGGTGTCTGGGGGCTGCTGCTAGCCATGATCCTTCTCTCTGGTCAACTTGTACCAGAGTCCTGGCTCCTAGTCACCTGGTCAACAAGTCCATTCCCCAGTCACGTGCCCTGTCACTGTGATAATTTTCTGTCCACTTAGCAAACACTGTTAGTGTGAATTCACAGAATTTACTTTTCTCCTCTTTTGAAAACTGCAGGAACTTTCGGTTCCGTTTGGAAAATTTTTGCCCCCAGTCCTTGTCCTAGATCTGCGGGGGTGAGGGAGGTGGGAAGGGAGTCAGCACTGCCACACGATGGTCTTTTCCACAGCGTTCTGAACTCATTCTTTCTGAAATCCGGTGTCATTGAGACCGTTGTTAATCCAGAGTCACTGTATGGAAAGACAAGGAGTGATTCCAGATGGACAGTGGGTCAAATGAGATCAGCCATTCTCCCTGTGAGGAGGGGCTCCCATTAGCTGCTCTCCCCAGAGAGCTAAAGGAGGGAAGCTGCTCATACACTCCGTCCCTCTCTGCTCAGGATATTGGGGTTCAGCTTCCTGGGTCAGATGCTGCAGCCTCCATTGTGATCTGGGAGACCAGGCTTGGCAGCTGCTGCTCCCCCAGTGGGGCTCTGTGCTGGGAAGTGACCTTAATTAAAGCTTCTTCTCTGCCCGGCCCAGGGGATGACTTTCTGCAGCTGGTCCTAGCCCCCTAGGGCAGTCCTGGGCCCTGTTACTACTAAATTCTGAGCCAGAGTCTCCAGGTAACTGAAAGACCTCAGGGAATGTCCTAGGGTCTGGCAAAAAAGTGACTCTGCACAAACAACACCACCTCATTTCTCCTCCCATTAGCGGTTGCCAGGAGGAAATCCAGCCATGGGAGAGCAAAGCCCCCAGGAATGGGGCTGTCCCAGACAGAGGGGCAGGGAGAGAGGACAGGGGAAGGAGAGACTGAAAGGGGCAGTGGGAGAAATGAATGTGGGGGAGAGATTTCCAGCTCTCTAGTCCACCCAGACACATGTATTGCTGCATCCTGGGGCAGAACCACTTTCCAGTGAACAAAACAAGGATCAGACAGAGCAAAAGCCAGTTCCTGACTCCATATTCCCCCTGCTGGGGTGTGGCTGCCGTGGGGTCAGTGTCTGAGGGAATCCCCCACAGTGACTCCTTTGGTTCTGCTCTTTTCTAGCCTTGTGTTCAGAGAAGGGGTGAGGGGAGAGAGAAGGGAGGTTAAAAACGTGTCTGTGGACTTAGCCTGGCAGGAGGGGCCAGGTCTAAATTGTAATAAACAGATTGAGCATTTCCCAGCATGACAGAATCTAGGGTGTCTGTCTGCAGGGAAAGGGCCTGGGGGAATTGTGATGTGAAATTAACTAAAACCGGTTCTGAAACGCCCACAACTGCCCTTCTCCCCCAGACAGGCTGCAGAATGTTTTGCTCCAGCTCATCCCAGCCTGGCGTGGGACAGGGAAGAGAAATGGCTGCAGTGGAGTCAGTCCAGGTAGAGATTATCGGGGGGTTCCTCCTGGGTTCCTGCTGGAGGAAAGGTAGAGCAAATACACCAGAGGTGGGAAGGTTTGCAGAGTCTGGTTTGGAGGTTGGAGCGGGGCAGGAAATTCACAGCGTGGGGAAAGGAGGAGGCCAGGGTGTGGCAGACCTGCTGGGAGTTATTTACTAAGTGGCCTAGATTCTAGGAACAGACCCAGGAGGTTTGGAGGTGGAAATGCCCTAATTTGTGAAGAGAGATAATAACCCACCTACATGGAGCTAGTCAAACTGACCAGACTCCTAGTGCTGGAGCCTGACCTCATTAACCATCAGCTGCTGTGAGATATAAAGGGGACACCCATGAATCAGGCTTATTGGAGCTGCCTCTCCCTTCATATCCCACTCCTCACAATGAGGAGGGTGTTGGGCATCCTACCAGCGAGCTCTCCCTGGACCCTGCTAGGGGCTCCATCTCCTGTATCAGTCAGTGGCTAGTAGGGGGGTGATGGATATGCTGGGAGAGATAAGGGGCTCTCTCTTCATCCCCTCACCCTCGCATTTGCTGGATACTCTGAGCCAGGTCGAGGTGGGACTCTCCTGACTATGATCCACCCAGAGCTTCCATTTGATTCACTCTTCTCTGCCACAAATAGTTGGGCAGCAAGCCCTTAGTGTTGAACTCTTACTCTTTCAGGGGCTGGTGACCTTCAAGGAGATGGCTATGTATTTCACCAGGGAAGAGTGGGCTCTGCTGGACCCCACTCAGAGAGCCCTCTACTGGGATGTCATGCAGGAGAACTATGAGACTGTGACCTCGCTGGGTAAGGGTTCCTGTCCCTTTTGTTCTTGGAAGGGGAAATGAAGAGTGAAGGTTCACGCCACCCCCACAATGCCATCTGTACCCTGTCCTGTTTCAGCATCACCCCAATAGGCCAGTGACACACATAATACCAGAGACCCTCCTCTGCTGCAGAACACTTTGGGAACAGAGCACAGGAGCCGTATTGCACAGTGTCAAATATCTCCTGTTTGCTCAAGTGAAACTGGGGTTAGGTCTGGAATAACTGTCCCATACCCCTAATCATTTTTGTTGCCCTTTTCTGAACCTTTTCCAATTCCAATATTTCTATTTTTGAGATGGGGTGACGTGCATGCAGTATTCAAGATGTGGGTGTATCATGGATTTATTTGCTGTTTTTACAAATATGATCTATGAGATATTCTGTCATATCTATCACTTTCTTAATTATTTCCTACATTGTTCACTTTTTTTCACTGCTGCTGCACATTGAGTGGATGTTTTCAGAGAACTATCCACAGTGACTCCAAGATCACTCTCTTGAGTGGAAACAACTAATTTAGACCCCATCATTTTGTATGTATAGTTGGGATTGTGTTTTCCAATGGGCTGCACTATGTGCTATCCTGTCATCTAGTACTGCTAAGATCCTGGATTCAGTAATATCCCTGCCCTTCCTGTTCCCTTTCTCCACCGAACCCCGCCAGCCCATGCTTCCTGTTCCCAGCTTCCCCAGGATTCTCGCACTGTCTCTGAACCTCTCTGTCAGCAAGAAGCAGTGCCAGGGACACTTGCCCTCTGTCTGGAGTCTTCGATTTCTGGGACATGGATTTACTTTCTCTGTGTTGTAAGAGGCTCTGTCATAATGAGTGTCTGTGTTGTTACCCAGAGTACAATCTGGACTGTTAAATAGCTGTACCTCAGTCCTCCAGCATGGAGTGCCTTTTCCACTGTTTTCCCGCGAGAACAGCCCCTCTTGGCCAATTAACACACAGTCTCCAGCATGTAACTCACTCCCAGCTACACAGTATTGAGTGCTGCTAGACAGCCACTCATGAATTACACCTCAGGAGAAAACCAGCAAATTCTCAAGTGCCCAACTTTCCCCCAGAAATGTGCATCTTGCACTGTCCAGCACGCTACTGAACGACCCAAGCTCATATGAAGTCTGTCATTTCATCAGCGGAAAATGACATGCACCAGCTTGTTATCCCAAACAGAGTTTCCAACACACTTCAATCCACACATACTGGTTAGATGAACAATAAACCAAGATTGTTAACTACCAAAAACTAAAACTAGGCCCAGTCCATGAAAGGGGCACTCCCAGGAGAGACTGTACAAAGGCTGGAACATGAAACACCTTTGTAAACCTGAGACAGCTGCCTTGGGGACAATGACAGGGAGAATCCCCCAAAGTGACTCCTTTCTTTCTGCTCTTCTCTGGCCTCCGATTGTTCCTTCCAACGTGGAGTACTTTGCACTTGTCTCTACTGAATTTGATCCTATTTACTTCAGATCATTTCTCCCGTTTGTCCAGATCATTTTGAATTTTAATCCAATCCTCCAAAGCACTTACAACCCCTCCCAGCTTGGTGTTGTCCGCAAACTTGATACGTGTAAGAGAGAGACTGTTACTGGGAGGGTTTCCCCATGTGTCAGAGGGTTACACCCTGGTGGGAGGGGGCTAGGCCTGTACTGGAATAAGGTCACTCTGTGCTTCACAGTGTGCTAGAACGTAGAATGTGCATTAGCAGGGGAAAAGCTGGGGGGAATCGGCTTGTGGAATGGACAAAAGCCTAGTCTGAATTCTCACACCTTGCCCTTTTCACCTCGGCAGGCCAGAGAATAACATCCATGTTTCGCTGCAGATCATCTCATCCTCCCAGGGGCAAGGAAATGGCTGCAATGGAGCTGGCTTAGGAAAGAGATTATCAGGGTGGCGGGCTCTGCTTGGAGGTTGAGGAGCAGTAAATGCATAAGAGGGTGGGAATTGCTAGAGATGGTGGGAAGCAGGAAATATCTCGGGTGGAGAAAGGGAGGGGACAGCATGTGACAAACCTGCTGAGACTTGTGTAGTGTAGGGCGTGATGGGTTGTCACCCCCAGGAGGCAGTTTGTGGAGCTTCTGGGAACTGCTGTGTCCTCTAACCCTCACGCTGGGCTGGCCCTTCTCACACTGCTTTGCTGGAGATTTCGCCAGCCTCTCCAGGGCCTGTTATCACCCAACACACCAGCAGGTGGCGCCATGCAGCCAACTAAGCTACCTGAGTGCGTTACCAAAGCCACTCAAGGACAGATAGAAGACAAGAGCCAATTTCCCACTCCCCAACCTTGCACACTTGCTGTAGTATAAATCCAGAATGATACCATCTTATAGTGCACAGGGATCTCTATAATACAAGCTCATTTATGTAGTTTCCCTTCCCCTCGATATGGGTCAGATGTGCACAACAAGCTGAGATATTCCCCAGACACTTCACTCAAAAT
The DNA here is from genome assembly GCF_025201925.1 of Gopherus flavomarginatus. Classification (NCBI taxonomy): domain Eukaryota; kingdom Metazoa; phylum Chordata; order Testudines; family Testudinidae; genus Gopherus; species Gopherus flavomarginatus. The sequence continues at coordinate 8,606 of NW_026114807.1, read as the reverse complement.
ACGCTGGTTAAGATAAAGCATCAAGCAAGTTTATTAACTGCAGAAAGATAGATTAAGTGATTATAAGTGATAACAAACAGATCAAAGCAGAGTATTTAGCAAATAACCAAAACTCAGACTAAGCCTAACATACTAGATGGATAGAATATGAATTAGCAATTTCTCACCCTGACTGATGGTACAAGCAGTCCCCCAAGTTTCCATACACAAGCTAGAAATCTCTTGATCCTCATAGACTCATAGACTCATAGGTCAGAAGGGACCAATCTGATCATCTAGTCTGACCTCCTGCACAAGGCAGGCCACAGAACCCCACCCATCCAATTTTATGCAACCCCTATCCCAGGACCGAGTTTTTGAAATCCTCAAAAATGGTTTGAAGACCTCAAGTTGCAGAGACACCACCAGCAAGCGACCCGTGCCCCACGCTGCAGGGGAAGGCGAAAAACCTCCAGGGCACCTGCCAATCCGCCCTGGAGGAAAATTCCTTCCCGACCCCAAATATGGCGATCAGCTAAACCCTGAGCATGTGGGCAAGAGTCACCAGCCAGCACCCAAGAAGGAGTTCTCCGCAGCAACTCAGTACCCATCGCATGCAACATCTCCCCGCAGACCATTGGGCAGACCTGTCTGGTGGTAATTCAAGATCAATTGCCCAAATTAACGATCCTATCATAACATCCCCTCCATATACTTATCAAGCTTTGTCTTAAAGCCAGGAAAGTCTTTTGCCCCTACTACTTCCCTCGGAAGGCTATTCCAGAACTTCACTCCCCTAATGGTCAGAAACCTTCGTCTAATTTCAAGCCTAAACTTCCTAATATCCAGTTTATACCCATTCGTCCTCGTGGTTACATTAGTACTAAACTTAAATAATTCCTCTCCCTCCCTAACGTTAACCCCCTTGATATATTTATATAGGGCGAGCATATCCCCCCTCAGCCTTCTTTTGGCCAGGCTAAACAAGCCAAGCTCTTTGAGTCTCCTTTCATAAGGCAGTTTTTCCATTCCTCGGATCATCCTCGTAGCCCGTCTCTGAACCTGTTCCAGTTTGAATTCATCCTTCTTGAACATGGGACACCAGAACTGCACACAGTATTCCAGATGGGGTCTCACCAACGCCGTATACAACGGTACTAACACCTCCTTATCCTTGCAGGAAATACCCCGCCTGATGCATCCCAAAATCGCATTTGCTTTTTTAACAGCCGTATCACATTGGCGACTCATAGTCATCCTGCTATCAACCAGTACCCCAAGGTCCTTCTCTTCCTCCGTCGCTTCCAACTGATGCGCCCCCAACATATATCCAAAATTCTTATTATTAGTTCCTAAATGCATGACCTTGCACTTTTCACTATTGTATTTCATCCTATTTCTATTACTCCAGTTTACAAGGTGGTTCAGATCTTCTTGAATAGCATCCCTGTCCTTCTCCGTGTTAGCAATACCCCCCAGCTTCGTGTCATCCGCGAACTTTATTAGCACATTCCCGCTCTTTGTGCCAAGGTCAGTAATAAAAAGGTTAAATAAGGTCGGTCCCAAAACCGATCCTTGAGGGACTCCACTGGTGACCTCCTTCCAGTCCGACAGTTCACCTTTCAATACGACCCTCTGGAGTCTCCCCTTTAACCAGTTCCTTATCCACCTTACAACTTTCATATTCACTCCCAGCTTTTCCAATTTAACTAACAGCTCCCCGTGCGGAACCGTGTCGAACGCCTTACTGAAATCTAGGTAAATTATATCTACCGCATTTCCTTTATCTAAGTAATCCGTCACCTTCTCAAAGAAGGAGATCAGATTGGTTTGGCACGATCTACCTTTAGTAAATCCTGGGAGCAGCACTTCCCCCACATCCGTTTTTGTTTCTCAGGTGTTTCCAGAAGTTCTCTTGTGTGGAGAATGAGGCCAAGAGATGATGTCACACCCCACCTTATGTAGCTTTTCCATATAGTGGGAACCTTTTGTTCCAAACTCAGTTCCTAGTCCAGTTTGTGGAAAAATACAGGTACTAAAATGGAGTTTAGTGTCATGTGGTCTGGTCACAGGCCCTGCTGAGTCATAGTAGCCATGTCTCATAGGCTGGCTGAAACATTCACAGGAAGGCTAAGCTCTTCCACAGTCCATTGTCTTTGTTGAGCCATCAGCACTGTCTGGCTTCTTCATTGTTGTACCTGAAAGGCTCATTGTGGGTGTTACCCAGAGTAAGCACATTTGAAATACAGATACAGAGTCAATATCCATAACTTCAGATACGAACATGATATGTGCACACAAATAGGATAATAATATTCAGCAAATCAGAACTTTTCCAGTGACACCACACATGATGCATCTTCTACAAAATAGATCATAATTCTGTCCTCATCATATTATAATCATACCACTATGATGAAGATGGGGGTGTAGTGTCAGATAGGTCCTAATTTCAAGGCACAGGAGTTGGGAATGGAACTTCCCCTCTTTGTGGAACAGGAAATAACCCTCCAGCCAGGGCTGGGACAACTTCCCAGACTCTCAGCGATGGAGCCTGAATCTACTGACATTTCATTAATTACCACCAACCCCAATCTTTGTGGCAACTGTAAACTTTATCAGTGATGATTTTGTACTCTCTTCTAAGTCATGGATAAGAATGTTAAATAGCACAGGGCCAAGAACCAATCCCTGCAGGAATCTGCTAGAAAGAAATCCACTCGATCATGGTTCCCCATTTACTATCAGAGTTTTTAATCTATTTAATGTATGCCGTGTTTATTTTGTATCATTCTAGTTTTTTTTTAGTAAAAATATTGTGCTAATCAAGTCATGTCCCTTACGGAAGTTTAGGTATATTACATCAATACTATTAGCTGCAACCAAACTTTTGATCTCATCCAATAAGGATATCCCGTTAGTTTGATAGGCTCTATTTTCTCTAAACCTTTGTTAATGGGCACTACAATTGTGACCTTCCAACTTCTATTCTTTATGATTGACTTCCCCTTTCTTCCATATATTTTATTTGGAGAGTACTTGGATTCCTACCAGGGAGCCACTATCAGGGTCCAGAGACAGCCCCATCTCCTATATTAAGCTCCGGCTAGTAGCTATGTGATAAATGTGAAGACCCTGCTTCTGTCTGTCAGATGGGAGACACAAAGGTTCTCTCTTTCTCCCCTCTGATGCCTCCTGGCTGCTGTAAGCAAGGTGGGGTGGGACTCTGTTAACATGTGCCTCCCGGAGCTTCCATTTCCCTGGTGCTGCTGTTCCGTGAATAGTGGGGTTGTGAGTGGGTCAGCAGGTACTGAGTATTGGACTCCTGCTCTTTCAGGGGCCGGTGACCTTCGAGGAGGTGGCTGTGTATTTCTCCAGGGAAGAGGGGACTCTGCTGGACCCCACTCAGAGAGCCCTCTACAGAGATGTCATGCAGGGGAACTATGAGACGATGGTCTTGCTGGGTAAGGATTCCTGCCCCTTCTGTTCTTGGAAGGGGAAATGAAGAGTGAAGGTTCACGCCACCCCCACAATGCCATCTGTACCCCGTCCTGTTTCAGCATCACCCCAATAGGCCAGTAACATACATACTACCAGAGACCCTCCTCTGCTGCAGAACACTTTGGGAACAGAGCACAGGAGCAGCATCACACAATGTCAAATATCTCCTCTTTACTCAAGTAAAACTGGGGTTAGGTCCAGCATAATGAACAGAAGCTTCCTACCCCCAGCCTTCTCTCAAACCCTGAGCCTTCTCTACCCAAACCAGAATGTGCTTGGGGTGTAACAAGCAGGCGGCTGGAGTCAGAGCTGCCAGTCCAGGGTTACTTATCATACAGACACTCAGTGCGTCCTTGAACGCTGGCTGGGAGTATCCAGACAGGGGAGCTCCAGCAGCAGAACACTGAATCTCACCCAGGATTACAGATGACACAACTCCTCGCCGATCTGTATTGCACCCCAGCATGTGAAAATGGCCTAGGTTGGTAGTGACATTTCTTGAGACATGGAGAGTCTTGCTCCCATATCACCAGGTGTAATAAAAATAACAGGAAAGGCCAAATATGGAAAACTGATTCTTCAGCTTGCTTTTGACCTGCATCATATTTTGCAATATATTCCAAATAAGGAAATTAACGTGCAACGTATGTGTCATTGTTTGTGGTTTTAAGCTGTAAAAGGCTTGTGTGATTTTTAGCTCAGGAACAGTATTCCAATAGCTGTCGCCCCCTGTGTGCTTGTAACCAAGAAAAGAGCCTCAGGCTGAGCTGATTCAAATATTAATCCTGTGGTCGTTTTCCACAACAGCCTCAATAGGTCCCTGTGATGGAATGTAAGGCTACATCTAGACTACGCACCGTATCGGCAGGTTAAAATCGATTGCTCGGGGATCGATATATGGCGTCTCATCTAGACGCCATATATCGATCCCCGAGCGCGCTTATATCGATTCCGGAACAACACCAACCCCAACGGAGTTGCTGATTTGACAGGGGGAGCCGCGGACATCGGTCCCGCGCGGTGAGGATGGGTGAGTAATCCGATCTTAGATATTCGACTTCAGTTACGTTATTCACGTAGCTGAATTTGCGTATCTAAGATCGATTTCCCCTCGTAGTGTAGACCAGCCCTTAATGTCTTCACACCTTCCCCCTGCAGGAGAATGGCTGTTTGACCAGCTGTTTGCCTTGCTGTCTCTGAGGAACTGGTCTGTGGGTGTTCCCCAGAACTGTAACTTTTTCAGTAATATCATACTGTAAAATCTCACAATTTTACATACAGTGTTACTACACATTTTAACAGGAGGATCATATTCAGTAGGTTATGCGTTTTCCAATGATACCTCACAAGCCATACTGGGTACAAAATTGATCATAATTTTCTAGAAGAGTGAACACAGGGGTACAGATTGACACAGTGTCTGTGTGTGTGTTCCCAGCAGATATGTGGGTATTTCAATCCCTCATAAGCACAATGTTTGGCATCTTCAAGGACCTGGGGAACTGGTCCTGGGAATTCACTAGTTTAGCAAGTGTGAGACTGCATGAAATTGTGAGACACTTTGGTATTAATAATAAAATAATATAATCTGATAAAATTGCAATGAATCATGCTAGGTATGCCATGTAAAGTGTCAGTGAAAATGTTATGATTTGCCAAGTATGATAATTTTGTTTCTATGTTTCCATCACCTTTGTATTGTGAGTTACAGATAATGTAAGGTATATCTGTATTTCCAGACTTGTGCAGTTTTTCTGGGTGACACCCCCAGACATATTGGAATCAACATTGCCTAGCATGTTTGATGGCCCATTGAGGGTCATCAGCTGTACAATGAACCTATGGACCAAGGGGATACACCTATTGAGTCAGCAAGACATGCCGGGGTTTGCCTGTGTAATGAAACCTATAAAGCTTTTCCATGCCATGTGCTGTGAAGCTTGTGTTTGGGACACAGGAAGTACAAGCCACATGGCAAAAGGAATATAAAGCGCAGCTGCATCATCTCCATCTTGTCTTCAATCCCCCTTCCTACCTCTGGAGCAACTTCTCTACAAACTGAACCCTGGAACAAAGGACTGAATGACCCATCCAAGCTGTGGATGCGTTCCAGACAGACTTTCAAGCCAGCAACTCACCAATACTGCTAAGAACCTGATATATCCATTTTGGAATGTATCTGACTGCTTTTCCATTTAAATTCTTTCTGTCTTTCTTTCTTTTAAACCTTTAGTTTAGATGCTAAAGAATTGTCTGGAAGGATGGAATTTAACTTCATTCTTTCATTTGTTCTTTCTTCTAAACATTTAGTTTAATTGCTAAAGGATTGGCTGGCAGCATGGTATTTTGGATGAGATCCAAACCTGGGTAATGTGGCTAACCTTCTACCCACCCACTTCCTGGATCCAATTAGGATCACTCTCCTGCTGCCCTCTGGCCATGCTGTATCACAGTGAGCAGAGTTTTTAAATAACCTCTCACTGTACGGGACCTAGTTGCTGATTAGGAGTCAGAGAACTGTCATGCAATAAAGGGGACCGTGTGATTTCTTTTTTCAGAGTCTCCTTAACCAGTGTGTGGGATCAGAAGCACAGTTTGTGACTGGTCAGTGAGTTTAACTTCAGTGTTAACCACCTGTATGGGGAGCATCTGCTCTCCCTTTTTCAGCCTGCTCTGACCTTGGCATTTTCAGTGAGGACTGCCCCAGGCACACTAGGTCACACTAAGCACTGAAGATAAATTAACAGAATGTTTTTGATGATCAAGTTGTATGAAATCAACTGAACTCCTTTGTTTTCTTTCATCTGAGCGGAGTTTCTGGTTTTCCAACGTGATATGATCTCCCAGCTGGAACAAGGGGAAGAGCCATGGGTCCCAGAGCTCCAGGGTTCAGAGGAAAGAGAGATCCTGAGATCTCCCCGCACAGATGAGGAAACATTAAACCAACTCAGAATCTGTAAGTGCCTGAAGGAAACATCTAGGATGCCCTACAAAGCTCTTGGGAAGTCTCTCAGTTCATTATTGTCCATAGCAGGGGTCGCATCCGCAGGGTAAATATAGCTCAAGGCTTCCTATAGATGCTAGCAGACACCGGGCAGTAGCTTTCTCCCTTCCCCCTGTGAAGTTGGATGGGATGTGAAGGCTGAATTGAACCCCTCCTCTCTCCTGTTGGGGGGAGCTGAGTTCCTGATTTTTATTTGTCCTCTCTCCAGCACTTGTTTTGGTTTGGCCTTCCCCTTTCCATCCCTGTTTGAGGTTTCTGTCTCTATCACAGCAGGTGATGCAATGACGTGTGAGGTTCAGCACAGACCAGAAAAAGAGCAGGGAAACCAGCCAGGGGAGAAAATGGATAAATTTATTTCCTGTCAGGGAACTCAGAAGGGCCTTAAGGAAACCAGAATACAGCAGGAAATCTGCAGGGAAAAGCAAAAAAAATACATGTGCTGAGTGTGGGAAAAACTTCACTTACAGATCACGCCTTTCTCAACATCAGAGAATCCACACAAGGGAGAGGCCCTGTGAATGCAATGAGTGCGGGAAAACTTTCAGTCGCAGCTCGCACCTTATTGGGCATCAGAGAATCCACACAGGGAAGAGATCCTATCATAGAATCCTAGATTATAAGGGTTGGAAAGGACCTCAAGAGATCATCTAGTCCAACCCCCTGCTCAAAGCAGGACCAATTCCCAAATGGTTCCCTCAAGGACTGATCTTACAACCCTGGGTTTAGTAGGCCAATGCTCAAACCACTGAGCTATCCTCTCCCTCCTGAATGCAGTGAGTGTGGGAAAACTTTCAGTCGCAGCTCACACCTTATTCGGCATCTGAGAATCCACACACAGGAGGGGTCCTATGAATGCAGTGAGTGCGGGAAAACCTTCAATAGCAGCTCTCACCTTATTCAGCATCAGAGAATCCACACGAGCAAGAAGCCCCGCGAATGCCGTCAGCAGGCCTGCACAACTCGTAAAGTGGTGATGTAGAGAAATCTCTGTATTAACTATCTCTATAAATCTTTATAACGTTGCATTGTGTTATTTTGTATTAAGTATCTTTATCTTTATGACATTGCATCCGGCATGATGTTATTTTGTAATTCATATGACTTGGCATTGTGCCTCTCTATTTTCATACAACTTTGTATTAGATCCCTATATAGAGAATTGGTAGAAAACTTTGTATCAAATGTTATAGCCCCTAAGGATAGTATAGTTAAAGTAAAAGAAAACATGTGCCTTTTTGCTAGAAGTAGAATAAGATCTTCCCCCGCACTCTGTAATCAATTGCTCTTTTGACTGAATGAGGTGTCAATGAGTGAGGCTTGGAAGACACCCACCTCCAGACAGCTACAACAGTTGAAGAGGGAATGGGAGCCAGAGCAAAGGACAATACAACTTGTCAAGTGGGCCCAATAAAGAAGAGCAGACATATTGATGGCCTCAGGGATTAGAAGCAAGCACCTTCTTTAGAAAACACCCTCTTTGAGCAGCATTGGGACAACACCCAGAGAAAAGCAGCACAAAGACCAACGGACGCAGACCCAGATTTTGAATCTGGTCTAGATTTGCATTAGAGGGAAGCTGCTATAAATGCGAGATGTGTTGCAGAAGGACCCCGGATCTCGTCTTGTCACCATCGGACCATCGATTTGGATCGGTAGAATCCCGGCTCCACCCCTCCCCCATCTAACTCACCTGGCCAGTGCAGTTAAGGGGAGCAACTAGTTGGTAACAACAGCAAGACGGAGTGTGTTTATGTCTGTGTGTGTGCGTGAATGCATGACTGTGATATATATCTCATGTGCATATCATAGAGTATTAATTGATACCTGTATTACTAATAAATGTGGCATTTTGCCTTAATCCCCCTGAAAAGTTCTTGTACAGTACTTTGAGTAAAACAGTGATGGCCACAATACTCCAAAGAAAACAGCTGAGGACCGAAACCCCCCTGCCCTGCGGAAACACCCCCCACTCAGGACCTCCCAGCCTGGCGGAAACACCCCGCCCAGCCCTGCAGAAACAAACCCTCCTTCCCCAGCGCCGCCCCACCAAAACAGCTGTGGGTCAAAAAGGAAGGTTGGTGGTGGGGAGGTGTTACTTGATGTTAAATCAACCAGGGACTCC
>NW_026114806.1:0-43930 GCF_025201925.1 Gopherus flavomarginatus | reverse complement strand
CCCTCTTCTGTAGGGAGACGTTCTTTACCGATATCCAACCTTGAGTTTATGAAAAGTTGGCAGATGTCAATATAAGATATGGCATCCTTCCACCTCCCTTCCCAGGGACCAATGCCTTGCCTTAAGACACACAGATAACAATCTTTATTGCCATACACTTTCCCTGTTTCTTTGCTTTAAACCCTAGGAATGTACCTGGAGGACAATCAAAGGAGTTGCTCCTTTCCTATGGACCTCAATCAGAATTCAGCATAGATATTTATACTAATAATATTTTATCAAAGTATTCATGAAATGTTAACTTGCTAACTTGAGACCATGGGTGGAGACATTATGTAACCTGTTAATCTTTGGCTACTGTGCTTATCATGTCTTGCTGCAAAACCTATCCCAGAGTTTGGAACTCCTTACCCCGTCTCTTTCCCCCACCCATGGAAAATCTATATATTCTATTGTAATCAATTAACAGTGTCTCTGAGCCTAATAAGCAAGGTGACACTCTGCCAGTTCTATGTGTAATAAACTTTTATTCTTGCCCTCTACATGGTGGAGATTTATGTCCTTCACAGACACCTGCTGAACAAAGAGGAGATTCAGCATCCAGCTTGGCTGAATGTGTCTTCTCTCCCCACAGCTTGGTGGATCTTCTGAGGAAAATGGAGAAGACTGCCTTTGCCTAGCTGCACATTGCTTGCAAAAGAAACAAGTCTTTTTGGTGGCAAGTGTTGAAAGGAGCCATTAGACAAATGTGGAGACAGGAAAAATGTCCCCCAACTCAACTGGCATCTGTGGATGTTGAAGTCACAACACAAAGTGCTAAACAGTATAAGAGCACAGGCTGGTGTCAGAAGAGTCTCTACCAAAGCCTTTTCCACCAGCAGGGGCCTCTCTGTGCGCAGAACTCCTGGTAGTGTGATGGCTGCAGGCAGTGGAGAACTCTATTTTGGCATCTCTTTGTCAGTGAACATCTACAGAGGCTGTTTAAAGGTCTTTAGATAGTGATCTTTGGAAAGAGCTGGCTGAAGTGTCTTCCTAGTAACCAGAAGATCCTGGCTTGGCCTGCCAGTTCTTCCGTGCAAGTCTTGAGGGAAATGGGGAATGTCTGTAGTTTGGAATTTGCAGGTGTTGTCGTGGACCATCAAAGGGAACAGTTGCAAGTATTTTCACAAGGCAGGCACCGTGGCTTGGGTGGCTAAAGCACCTGTCTAGTAAACAGGAGATCCTGGGTTCAGCTCCCAGTAGTACCTTGTTCTATGGGTTTTGTCTCCTCTGCTCACATTTTCCTGTGTCTTTCTAGGAAACAGAAGAGACCTCCCTTGGTATCCAAGTCATTGCTTGCTAAGGAAAAGGCTTCTTTGGAGAGAAACATTGGAAAGAATCAAATCACAAGCCTGGAGTTGATGAAAAGGCTGCTGTGACTGGCATTGGCATGGTGGTTGCTTTGACTGCAATTGCTGCAACACAAAAGCCTGCACCACACGTCCTTGTGATTCGCTGGGGATGTCCACACACAGATGTCATGTCATCTTCCTTTTGATTGACACTGATGAAAAATGGAGCAGCTGGGAGAAAAGTCCCAGAGGCACTTGCCAGGTAAGGTGGAGTTTAGAGATGCAGCACCCAGTGGTGCCTTGCCAAATGTGACCACTCCTCACACTTTTTGGTCAATCTTTTGAAAAAGCAGAGAAGACTGCCTCTGCCTTGCAATGCAAATGCTTCCAAAAGAAACCGGTCATTTTTTCTGACAAGTGTTGGAAGAGGCACCTAAGAAACGTGGAGACAAGGAAAAGGTCATCGTAACTCAACTTGCATCCATGACTCTTGAGGCCACAATGCAGAGCACTCAGCACTGTACGACCACAGCTGGGGACAAAAGGGCCTTTTTCAAAGGCATTTTCCACTAGCAGGGTCTTCTCTGTGCACAGAATTTCTGATAGTTTGATGTCTGCTGGCACTGGAGATCACTATTTTGGCATCTCTCTCTCTGTCTCAGTGAGCACCCACTGTGGTTGTTGAAAGTCTGTGATGGGATCTATGGGATGCAACCTCAACAGTGGGACCCCTGAGCCCTTTGTCCCACCACCTGGACTCCCTCTCACACATGTGATGCAGAGACAAGCTGTGAATCTCTGGCAGATATTGCACTTACACAGACATCCGTAGGTAGGGACACAGCCAACTGAATTACATGAATGCTTCTGCAGCCACTCATAACACTAATGACAGAAAGTCGCCCCCCCACAGCTCTGCAGCCTTCCACCCTTGGATCATACCATCTTGCCTTAATCAGAAGCCTGATCAGTGTGAGTTTATTACACAGGGTCCACCCCTCCCTCACTGTGAATAGTACATGAACCAGCCTTGTAATGGAGCTGAGATTTCCCAAGAACTTCAAGCAAAATACACCAGTTTAAGTAGAGCATAAAAACAGATTTATTAACTACAGAAAGATGGAGTTTTAAGGATTATAAGTGGTAGGAATAAAAGATCAAAGTAAATTACCATGGAAATTAAAGATAAATTCACAATCTAAACTTTACACCTTATTACACTAGGGCGTAGTTCAGTTATGCGCACAGGAAGGCTTAATGCTCGAGCTGCTGCACATGCTGGGCAGGCTTAAGGTCGGGCTCCCCATGGCAGGAGAGAAGAAGACTCGGCCCCTGGAGGGGCAGGCTGGGGCTTCCTGGATCCCATTTGCTCACAGCCAGCGCCCTGCCCCCACTCCCAAGTCATCCATGGCGCCCCCAGGTCGGCCAGAATGGAGCAGCAGTTTTCACTGCACTACGTCCACTTATGGCTTACAGGCAACTCCCAGACTCACCACAGTCCACCATCTCGGCCAGAAAGGAGCCCACTCAGCCTCACCATTGCTGCTTTTCCTTCCCCCCAGAACCCCGCTTCTCCTGGGCTGCAAGTAGCCATCCCTGGGATGCCAACAGGCAGCCACAGGGATCTGTCTCCCAGCAGCCAACCACACCTCCATGGGTTCAGCCCTCAGAAGGGCAGGTGGGGGTTTCCTGGATCCCAGTTGCTCACAGCCAGCCCAGCCTCCACCTCTAAAACCATCAGTCATGCCCCCAGGTTGGCCATAAAGGAGCCGTCATTCTCCACTTGGACTCAGCTTTGCTTGTTTTCCTTTCACCCAGAACCTCCCTTCTTCTCCTGGGCTGCAAGTAGCCACTTCTGGGAAGCCAAGAGGCAGGCACAGGATTCTACCTCCCAGCAGCCAACCACACCTCCCCAGGCTTTGCAGAATGAAGGGTGGTGCTCTACTAACCCCACTTAGCCGCACAGCTTCTTCCCTGCCTTCCTCAGCTCAACTTCCCTCTATTGCCCCATTCCTGCCTCACTTCCTCCTTTGGCCAGTCACGCAAAGGAGCCCAGCAGGAAGTGAGAGCCTCTATAGGCCAACCTCCAACAGCAGAGGTGGCCAAGCCACAAGCCTCCAAATGGTGACTGGCCTAACTACTCTAGGTACTCCAGCCTGACACCAAGGTGCTTTCTCCACTGCTGTCAGCATCCTCTGTCATGCAGGGGTTGGAGTTATCCCAGGGACAGGCCAATAGGAGGAATGCCCTTTCTGAACAACAAGGGGATCTGGGAAAAGGAAGCCAGCATGTTTTTGCTTGGTTTTGAACCAGGAACCTTTTGAGTGTTAGGCAAATGTGATAACCACTACACTACAGAAACTCCACCTACTGGGTGGTTGCTCACTCTGGCGCAAACCGATGGACAAATCTAGAGAATGTGGTTGTAGCCCCTCGATAGTTCAGCTGGCGGAGCAGAGGACTGGAGCCAGCACTCAGGAAGTCGTCCTTACCTCGCCTGTGTGACTCCAGCTTGAGGGAGAGCTTCTTTTTCTTCTCCTTGCTGACAAAGAGCAAGAGAAGAATGAAAGGTCAGGTGGGCCAACTCGGTGCAGAAGCCCATGCTGTCTTTTCCTGCTGCATAGCCTGAAATGTGGGACTCGTGGCAGTTAAAGGAACTGCTGCACTCTCAGAAAACATCCCGCCCCTGCATAAAGGAGGATAGAAGAGCCTGTTAGTCTAGCACGCTCCCAACTGAACTGTTTCAGCAGCTGCTAGGTTTCTTTTTGGCCTGTTACTTTTCTGTCTGGGATGTTGTTGTCAGCTGTGGCACAGAAAAAGGACATCATTGCAAGCTGCCCATGAAGATAAGATTAACTTTTGCCTTCCTTGCTCGGCTTTACTTGCTTCCTCACCCTATTCCTGCCTTAGTTCCTGTGTTACCTGAAGGCAACGGGGGCCCAGCAGTACAAAGAGGAAGTTAGACAGCTAGACCCTGGTGGCAAAAGTTCTACCACCGCTTGCCACCCCACTCTCTTCTCCCAGCTTCACATATTGACCGCCAGGGACTTGGTGCCCAGCAGCGCAACGGAAGGCAGTGCACAGAGCCACCCTCGCCTTGAAGCTCTGCCTCATTAAACCGTATCTTCAGTCGCTGATGGCCAATGAGAGACCAACAGCGCTTGCTATTTTAGCACTTGAAAATGCCATTGGTCAGTCACTGGATCTCTTTAATGCTGTTACATAACAAATGAAAATAGAATCTCAGTGTTACATTCTGTACCTTTGGGGGAGTGTGCTGTAACCCCCATATTTCTCATTTTCATATAATCGTGATCTTATATACAGAGCATGCCTTGTAAGGTATCAGGGGAAAGGATATGATCTGCTGAAAGTCATTTCTCTACCCATAGATGTTTACGATTCATGCATATGAAGTTATGAGAATTATGCAGTGTGGTTATCACTATGCTGTAAGGTGAGGGAGTCGCCAAATATTAGCTCCCCAGTGACAACAGCAAGGAAAGTAACCAACACCCGGACAGGGTGTCAAACAACCCATCAACAGCCATTGTTCAGCAAGGGAGCTACAGTGCAATCACTTCCCTGCAATAGGACACCCCAGGGGAATTGCTCAGACTTGCTTGGAGAGATGCAGTGATGCTCACCTGACTCTGAAGGGGGAGCAAAGCCAAGAGGGAAGAAAGGACATGATAAAAGCAGAGACATTTGCCATGCTTTGTCTCTCTCGTCCACCTACATCTACAGACACCCCCACACCAAGCAACTGAAGCTCTGACGAAAGGGGAGAGCCTGGCTGAAAAGCCACCAGCCGGCGTGTGCTAAGAAGCTTCTAAGTTTGTAAGGGCATTGAAAGGGTTAAGATCAGCTTAGAGTGCATTTTGCTTTTATTTCACAAAAACAACGAGGAGTCCGGTGACACCTTAAGAACTAACAGATTTATTTGGACACAAGCATTCGTGGGTAAAAAGCCCTCTTCTTCAGATGCATGGAGTGAAAATTGCAGATAGAGGCATAAATATATATTGGAACATGATGTAAAGGGAGTTACCATACAAGGGGAGAACCAGTGTTGAAGGCTAATTCAGTCAGGGTGGATGTGGCTCTCTCCAAGTAATTGACAGGGAGGTGTCAATACCAAGAGAGGGAAAATTGCTTTTGTAGTGAGCCAGTCACCCCCAGTCCCTCTTCAAGCTCAAATTAATGGTGTTAAGTTTGCAGATCAGTTGTAACTCTGCAATTTCTCTTTTAAGTCTGTTTTTGAAGTTTTTTGAATGGCTTCTTTTAAATGGCCACTTTGAATGGCTACGTTTAATTGTGTTATTGAATATGAACATGTGAAAGTGTGATGGAAGTCCCATGTGGTCCAGTGTTTCGGATTCTTGGCTTTCACCCAGACAGCCTGGGTTCAATTCCCCACACAAGAACAATGCAGAGCTTCTCATTGGAGAGGAGACAAGAAACAAAAAGAATGGGAAGGGATCCTGCCAGCAGCAGAGCTGGATAGAGTTGGGAGCAGTACTGGATTTGACATGGTGCCAAGCTCTGAAGGGACCTGTAACAATAACTTCCTCCCCTCTGCAGAAAGGGAGCCTCAGAGCAGCCTGGATTCAGTAGGGGAGCTGAGACCCCATAGGGCCCTGGGAGCTGTAGTTCCTTGACCAGCTCCCTGCCTTGGAGCAGAGAAGGAACATTTCCCAGCATTCCCTTGGCTGCTATCAACAGGAAAGAGAGGGGGGAAGCTGTGAGACTCCATGTGCTGCAGCTTGCTGTGGCTGGGGGGCTGGCTGTTAGAAGGGGATGCCACCTGTGAATAGGGAAGAGGTGTGACCAAGGAGTAGAAGGCTCTGGCCCATGTAGCACCCTCAGAAGACTTCCCCACACAGGCTTAGGGATGCTGGTGTGACCTCGCCTGGCAGCCCCCAACGATGGAACTGGCTGGACTAACTGGACAGGGCCCCTCTCTATCTGAAGCTGGGCAAGGGAGGTATGTGGATCCCACCAGAAGGTAAAATGGTAAGTAAGGAAGGGGAGGCTCTACTGCACGTGGACAGCTTCAGATACAGGACAGGAGGAGTTCCACTTCTGAGCCATGAAAATAGAAATTGACTTTTCCTTTCCAGATGTATCTAATATTCATAAAGGGAATCTAGCCCCTGCCTTCCAGATCTGAACACCTCAAAATCAGGAGTGCTCAAGCTCAATTTGGGCAGCTGTTACTTCATTTCTCCCAAATCAAATATGCTGATCCACTGTCATTTACTGTAGAAAAAGTAGGAGAAAACTGAGCAACAAACGTTGGGGTCTTCACAGTGCTAACGAGGGCTGGAATTGCTATTTTCAACAGCCATTACACTTTTTTTTTAGTTTTGTTTGTTTAAAAGGAAGACAGTGATATTGCACTGGCAAATTCCCCATAGAAACAAAGAATGGAACAAAAGAATAATAAAGGCACCTCAACTTTCCTCATTTATGTAGGACAGTCTTATTAGATGGATCCAGACATCTTCCAATCAGAGAAGCTGAAAATTGTTCCACTTTACTGCAGTTCTGTAACCATGCAGGAACCTAGAGGAGGAAAGTGCCTAACTCCAGAGTCTGCAGCTGCCTAGGGCCAGTGCTGAGGATTTAGAGTCCCTAGTGCTGCCCTTGCAAGGTTCAAGCATGCTCCGCCTTGGCATTACCTCCGCTCCTGCGGCTAGTGTCTGTCTAAGGCTGGCCTCTGGCAGTTGCCCCATGGCTGTAGCTAGAGAAACTACAAGTGGCTCTATGACTCCTGGTGCCATTAAGCTAGAGCACCTAAAGACACTGGAATTAACCTCAAGGAACAGTTGTCACCAGTAGGAAAGGAATGTCGGGGGAGCAGGAAAGGAGGGAGCAGATCAGGCTTGCAGAGGGAGCTTCCAGCTTGTTGGGAGCATGTCCAAAGTAGAAAGGAAACAAGTATGGGGAGAGGTGTTGGTGACCAGGTAGCAGACTAGCATGTAGATGGGAGCAGAGGGAGAGAAGCTGGTGTCTTCAGATTCCCAAGGGCTAAGTCCTCACTTTGGGGAAATGGTGTTTGCAGGTGGCTTGCTCACATGGCAGGATGGGGGCTGAGGGAGGGATCTGTCAGAACTGATCAGGTGTCTGCTGGCTTTAGGACTTTGAGCTGAGACTAGGACCACATGCAGTGACTGGTGACATGGGGGGGTACTGGAGACATGGCTAGAGAAGGTCTGAATGAGGAAAGAGATAAATCTGTGGGGAGTTTCCTTGGTCACTATGAAAGTTCTGCTCACTGTGGACACTGGTAAACCCACATGGGTGTACAGCTCAATAAGAAAACCCGCGGGCTGAGGGAGCTGTGTATGGCAATGCATATAGTCATGGAGAGGTGTGTGATCAAAATGAAAAATCTCTGAGGTTCAGTACCGGGTATACGAAGGCACCAATGGCACTGCCCCACCAGGCCCACACTCGGAGCCCACAGTGACTACACTGGGGCCCACAAATATGTTTGGTGCCAGGGCCAACAAAAGGTTAATCCAGCCCTGACTGCCTGAGCACTATTTCAGCCTCACATTTTTGGGTGGAACACCCACAGTGAGAGCTGCAGAGCACTCCCCCGCAACACACACGCACACACTCGTCCTGGTGTTGGGAGGGGAACAGGAGAAAGGACAAAAGAAGAGATGAAGAGAAAGGAGGGAGGGACAGGTGGATGGAGGAAAAGGTGAAACACAAAGGACAAACCCTAATGTCCCCATGATTCTAAGGGACAAAATCCCAGGTGCGGAATAAAATTCTGCCTCCTTAAGCTCATGATTTCCATGCCTAGAATTCAACTCTCACTAGATGGATCAGACTGAACAGGTTTCACACCTCCAGGAGGCTCTTACCTTCTAAACAGGGACGGCTGTTTTCTAGTAAAATCACTACAAGGGAAGGAGAAAACTGGAAAGAGGTTTCTCCTGGCGCTCACGTCCGTGAACCCGAATACTCTCTCAGTCCTCAGACAGAGACCTGGAGAAGGACACTTGCTGAAGCAAAGCCACAGGGGTCTCTGAGGTTTCCCTAGCCCCTGGCCCCTGACTGATGTCAGGATCTCTCTGTGAGGTCACCACCTGCTCACCAATAGTCTTTGACCAATAGTGTGAGGTCCTGCAAAAGACCTTTGTGATGTCACTGCCACACCCCGCCCTTGCTGTGCCAATGTCCTGCCCCTGGCCAGGCACTTTGGAGCTTTGATCTACTCCCTGTGATCACCTCACTCAATGAGCTTTTCTATATAGTATCCTCAGATGTCTAAACACACGAGTGCCATGGCAATGAACTGACACACATGGCACCAAGATGAGATCATTAGTAGACTAACCTATAGGAGAAGGACAGCCCAGCATTAGTAGGGGAGAAATCCCTACTGAACATGCATTACACCTAGCAGCCCCTGCGTGGGGTCGGGCGGGGGCTGCGGAGGGGGTAGACCTGGGAAAGGGATGGATGGAAAATGTCTGTGCAGCCGGGACATGGCCGGGGGGCGAGGGGAGAAGAGCAGATGACCCCTGAGGAGCGGGGAGAAAAAGGGAGGGCTGAGATCCCCTCGGAATTACCACTGCCCCCTCCGTGGAGACGCCCCTCCTCTCCTGTCCTGCCCCCTTTCTCCCTAGAGAGCAACAAGCAACATCCAGGCTGACACCCCCTTCCCTCAAACCCCTGAGAAGTTCCCTGTTCCCTTCCCCCCATTGTGCCCCATTTTCTCTCCCCTTTGCCAATGGCCAGTTCAGATCTCAGGTTTGGGGTGTTTCCCCCCATTTTCACCTGCAGTGATTTGTCCTTGTGTAGGTGGGAAATGGTTCCCCTGAGTGATTTCTGAACTGGGCAGAGGGTTAATGGGCAGAGGCTGGGGGGGGCCTGAGACAGGGACACCTCTGGGCTGGGCAGGGGGGGCCACTCTCTGCTGGCAACAGGGCGTGAGAAGGGCCAGGAAGGGGAGGGGGGAGCAAGTGTCCCCCATAGAGAGGGTCCAGCCCCAGGATGCTACCAGTAGCACATTCCTATCCTGTCCGGGGGGGGCTTTCTCCAGCTGGGACCTGCCCCCTGTGCAGCCCCAGGCTCTGACCGCACCAGCCCCGCCTGGAGCCCTCAGTGAGTGAGAGACCCCGGAGGGGGAGGGGGAGGGAGCACTGCGCCCTGACAGGAAAGTGACTCTCTCCCCTCAGATCTTGGTGTTTTCCTCTCATGTTATCAAATATGCAGTTTGTGACACAATTTCTTTGCAAATCTCAAAGATTCAAATAAAATAACCTACACATTTGCCCCACTTCCCTCTAGTTGTCTATTTCTAATTGAATATGCCCTGAGATTTTCCTGTCTCTAATTATAAAATAATAAGAAAATCTCAGATTTACACCTTTTCTCAGATTATTGAACACAAAATGTTTGCAAATGTTGCCCATTTCCTCTTTATTCATTTATCAAGTATTCATGTGAAACACTCAGATTTTACCTCCTATCAACAACTGATATAAAATCCCTCTGATTTTCCAATTTCCTCTCTGTAATTTGCAAAATGGATCCAAAATCTCTGATTTTCACCCTTTGTCTTTCATTTCTGAACACTGATCTGAAAGCTCAGGTTTTCCCTCTGTGTCATTATCAAATGTCAATTAACAATCCTCTCAAGTTTTGTGCTGTTCCTTATGTTTCTAAATCCAAAAACTTCTTCCTTCGGAGGAACCTGTTGCCCTGAGTCGCTCTCCATTCTGGATGCTGCAGGGTATTAAATTTCTCAGTGATTGTCTTTCCCCTCTCCTTTGAGGATCATTTGTTCCCTCTTTTAGCTCTGTTAGATATTTGCCAAAGAAAGAGACCAGCCTGATATTTAATACACATCAAAGCCAGAGGCCTCCCCCTGTTTGGGGATCAGTGGTTCGCAGCTGGTAGTGGGAGCATTGGCTGGCCCCTTTTCTTTTCTCCAGCTGGCACAGGATGAGGGGGTCACTCTGAGTGCAGCATGTCTTGAGAAGTATCCCAAACCACAAGACAAATGGTCTCTGTGAAGGGTTGCTTCCCACAGTGCTAAGATGTAGCCACCTCTGGCAGGATCCATGGTGGCTATTACTTGCTAGTGACAGGCCACGGAAATTTCTTACCTATTTTGCCCCTCCAAGCCAGGCCTGCACAACATACGGCCCGCGGGCAACGTGCGGCCCGTGAAGTCTCACTGTGCGTCCCACAGCCGGGAATCAAAGGGCTCTGGGCTGCCCGTAGCCGCGGGGAATCCAAACCCCTTTAAAGTTCAGCCGCAGCCTGGATTCAAAAGGTTCTGAGCTGCCTGCAGCCGCAGGGAGCCCAGAGCTCTTTAAATCTCAGCCGCGGCCAGGATTTATAGGGAACTGGGCAGGCGGGCGGGGAGCTCAGAGCTCTTTAAATCCCAGCCACCAGGGCCGGCTTTAGGCCAATTCAACCAATTCCCTTGAATCGGCCTCGCTCCTAAGAGGACCCCGCACCCAAGCCCCAGTACCAGCAAAAGCCAGTGCGTTGTACCAGGGTGGCCCAATTTCCCCAGGGGGCAATTTAAAAGGCCTGGGGCTCCCAGCAGGGGCTGGAACCCCAGGGCCTTTAAATTGCCACTAGAGCCCTGCTGCTGGAGCCCTGGGGTATGGCTGCGGGGCTCTGGGGGCTATTTAAAAAGTCCAGGACTCCCATTGCTTCTACCTCTCCGGCCCTTTAAATAGCCACTGGATCCCCGCCGCTTCCCCAGGGTTCCCATGGCTATTTACAGAGCTGGGGCAGTGGAAGCAGGGGCGCCCCGGGCACTTGAAATAGCCCCCAAGCCCCAGGCTGCTGCTGCTACCCTAGTGGGAGAGGGGGGAGGAGGAGGAGGAGGCACTCACCATAGAGGATGGACTGTACCCCCTGTACCTGCACCCCCTGCCGTGCCTGCAGCCAGCCCGTCCCCAGCCAGCCCCTGCTGCACCCCCTGCCCGCACCAGCCCCGCACCTCCTGCCCTGCTTGCACCAGTTCCTGCCTGCAGCCTGCCCATCTCCAGCCAGCCCCACACCCCCTGCCTTGCCTTCAGCCCTGCACCAACCCCTGTCTCCAGCCAGCCCTGCACCCCCTTCCCTGTCTCCAGTCAGCCCCTGCCACACTGCCTGCCCTGCCCGCACCAGCCCTGCAACCCCTGCCCTCTCCCCAGCCAACCCCTGCCATACTGCCTGCCCTGCCCGCACCAGCCCTGCACCCCCTGCCCTGTCTCCAGCCAGCCCCTTACCCCCTGCCTTGCCTTCAGCCCTGCACCAACCCGTCTCCAGCCAACCCCTGCCGCACCCCGCTGCCTGAAGCCAGCCAGTCCCGCACTCCTTTGTCTCCAGCCCTGCCAACCCATGCCGCACCCTCCCTCTAGCCCTGCCTGAAGCCAGCCAGCCCACCCCACACCTCCTGTCTCCAGCCTGCCCCACACCCCTTGCCCAGCCTGCAGCCAGACCCTACCTCTCGCATCCTCCCCCTCCCCCATCTCCAGCCAGCCCCATGTTCACTGGTGCCCTGCAATTCCGAGGGAAGTAACACTGCACACCTGCTTCAATGAGATGGGCAGGGAGCAGCTGGGACCCACACATGTGCACCCTAGCACACCCTAAGTGAGTAGCAGAGCTCATTTCTAGTTCAGACCCATCTTTTTAAAAAAGAACTTTTAGGTTGGGTTAACATACATCTGTACTTTCCCGGACATGTCAGGCTTTTTGGTTCTTAAATCGCCATCCGGGAGGAAAATACGGACGTATGGTAACCCTTCTGGTACAAAAAATAAATACTGTGGCAGAACTTTTTATAGGGAACCGGTTGTTAAGAACTGAAAGGCTTTTTTTTCCCTAATCATCCCTGCGGGGCCCCGCCAAAAATGTTCAAATTGAGCCCCGCACTTCCTAAAGCCGGCCTGCCAGCCACGGCCGGGATTCAAAGGGCTCTGGGCTGCTCGCAGAGATTCCCGGCCGCAGCTGAGGTTTAAAGGGCTCAGGGATCCCTGTGGCTGCAGGCAACACAGAGCCCTTTGAATCCCGGCGGCAGCTCCAGGGGATGGAGTGAGGCTGGGATTTCAAGGGCTCAGGCTCCCCTCAGCAGCAGGAGCTCTGGGACCTTTAAATCCCTGCCCCAGCCCTGAAAAGCTCCGGGTTCCCCCAGTCGTCAGAGCCCCAGGCCCTTTAATTTGACCCTGAGGGCTCCCAGCCACCTCTTTGGCTGGGAGTCCCTGGTTGATTTAACATCAAGTAACACCTCCCCACCACCAACCTTCCTTTTTGACCCACAGCTGTTTTGGTGGGGCGGCGCTGGGGAAGGAGGGTTTGTTTCTGCAGGGCTGGGCGGGGTGTTTCCGCCAGGCCGGGAGGTCCTGAGTGGGGGGTGTTTCCGCAGGGTCGGGGGGTTTCGGTCCTCAGCTGTTGTCTTTGGAGTATTGTGGCCCTCGCTGTTGTACTCAAAGTACTGTACAGGAACTTTTCAGGGGGATTAAGGCAAAATGACACATTTATTAGTAATACAGGTATCAATTAATACTCTATGATATGCACATGAAATACATATCACAGTCATGCATTCACGCACACACACAGACATAAACACACTCCGTCTTGCTGTTGTTACCAACTAGTTGCTCCCCTTAACTGCACTGGCCAGGTGAGTTAGATGGGGGAGGGGTGGAGCCGGGCTTCTACCGATCCAAATCGATGGTGCGATGTTGACAAGATGAGATCCGGGGTCCTTCTGCAAGACACCTCGCATTTATAGCAGCTTCCCTCTTATGCAAATCTAGACCAGATTCAAAATCTGGGTCTGCGTCCGTTGGTCTTTGTGCTGCTTTTCTCTGGGTGTTGTCCCAATGCTGCTCAAAGAGGGTGTTTTCTAAAGAAGGTGCTTCCTTCTAATCCCTGAGGCCATCAATATGTCTGCTCTTCTTTATTGGGCCCACTTGACAAGTTGTATTGTCCTTTGCTCTGGCTCCCATTCCCTCTTCAACTGTTGTAGCTGTCTGGAGGTGGGTGTCTTCCAAGCCTCACTCTTTCACACCTCATTCAGTCAATAGAGCAATTGATTACAGAGTGTGGGGGAAGATCTTATTCTACTTCTAGCAAAAAGGCACATGTTTTCTTTTACTTTAACTATACTATCCTTAGGGGCTATAACATTTGATACAAAGTTTTCTACCAATTTTCTATATAGGGATCTAATACAAAGTTGTATGAAAATAGAGAGGCACAATGCCAAGTCATATGAATTACAAAATAACATCATGCCGGATGCAATGTCATAAAGATACTTAATACAGAAAGATACTTAATACAAAATAACACAATGCAACGTTATAAAGATTTATAGAGATAGTTAATACAGAGATTTCTCTACATCACCGCTTTACGAGTTGTGCAGGCCTGCTGACGGCATTCGCGGGGCTTCTTGCTCATGTGGATTCTCTGATGCTGAATAAGGTGAGAGCTGTGATTGAAGGTTTTCCTGCACTCACTGCATTCATAGGACCCCTCCTGTGTGTGGACTCTCTGATGCCGAATAAGGTGTGAGCTGCGATTGAAAGTTTTCCCGCACTCAGTGCATTCATAGGATCTCTCCCCTGTGTGGATTCTCTGATGCCCAATAAGGGGCGAGCTGCAACTGAAAGTTTTCCCGCACTCATTGCATTCACAGGGCCTCTCCCCTTTGTGGATTCTCTGATGTTGAGAAAGGCCTGATCTGTAAGTGAAATTTTTCCCACACTCAGCACATGTATTTTTTTTTGCTTTTCCCTGCAGATTTCCTGCTGTATTCTGGTTTCCTTAAGGCCCTTCTGAGTTCCCTGACAGGAAATTAATTTATCCATTTTCTCCCCTGGCTGGTTTCCCTGCTCTTTTTCTGGTCTGTGCTGAACCTCACACGTCATTGCATCACCTGCTGTGATAGAGACAGAAACCTCAAACAGGGATGGAAAGGGGAAGGCCAAACCAAAACAAGTGCTGGAGAGATGTCAAATAAAAATCAGGAACTCAGCTCCCTCCAACAGGAGAGAGGAGGGGATCAATTCAACCTTCACATCCCATCCAACTTCACAGGGGGAAGGGAGAAAGCTACTGCCCGGTGTCTGCTAGCATCTATAGGAAGCCTTGAGCTATATTTACCCTGCGGATGCGACCCCTGCTATGGACAATAATGAACTAAGAGACTTCCCAAGAGCTTTGTAGGGCATCCTAGATGTTTCCTTCAGGCACTTACAGATTCTGAGTTGGTTTAATGTTTCCTCATCTGTGCGGGGAGATCTCAGGATCTCTCTTTCCTCTCAACCCTGGAGCTCTGGGACCCATGGCTCTTCCCCTTGTTTCAGCTGGGAGATCATATCACGTTGGAAAACCAGAAACTCCGCTCAGATGAAAGAAAACAAAGGAGTTCAGTTGATTTCATACAACTTGATCATCAAAAACATTCTGTTAATTTATCTTCAGTGCTTAGTGTGACCTAGTGTGCCTGGTGCTGTCCTCACTGAAAATGCCAAGGTCAGAGCAGGCTGAAAAAGGGAGAGCAGATGCTCCCCATACTGGTGGTTAACACTGAAGTTAAACTCACTGACCAGTCACAAACTGTGCTTCTGATCCCACACACTGGTTAACGAGACTCTGAAAAAAGAAAACACATGGCCCCCTTTATTGCATGACAGTTCTCTGACTCCTAATCAGCAACTAGGTCCCATACAGTGAGAGGTTATTTAAAAACTCTTCTCATTGCGATACAGCATGGCCAGAGGGCAGCAGGAGAGTGATCCTAATTGGTTCCAGGAAGTGGGTGGGTACCATGCTGCCAGCCAATCCTTTAGCAGTTAAACTAAATGTTTAGAAGAAAGAAAAAATGAAAGAATGAAGTTAAATTCCATCCTTCCAGACAATTCTTTAGCATCTAAACTAAAGGTTTAAAAGAAAGAAAGACAGAAAGAATTTAAATGGAAAAGCAGTCAGATACATTCCAAAATGGATATCTCAGGTTCTTAGCAGTATTGGTGAGTTGCTGGCTTGAAAGTCTGTCTGGAACGCATCCACAGCTTGGATGGGTCATTCAGTCCTTTGTTCCAGGGTTCAGTTTGTAGAGAAGTTGCTCCAGAGGTAGGAAGGGGGATTGAAGACAAGATGGAGATGATGCAGCTGCGCTTTATATTCCTTTTGCCATGTGGCTTGTACTTCCTGTGTCCCAAACACAAGCTTCACAGCACATGGCATGGAAAAGCTTTGGAGGTTTCATTAAACAGGCAAACCCCGGCATGTCTTGCTGACTCAATAGGTGTATCCCCTGGGTCCATAGGTTCATTGTACAGCTGATGACCCTCAATGGGCCATCAAACATGCTAGGCAATGTTGATGCCAATATGTCTGGGGGTGTCACCCAGAAAAACTGCACAAGTCTGGAAATACAGATATACCTTACATATCTGTAACTCACAATACAAAGGTGATAGAAACATAGAAACAAAATTATCATACTTGGCAAATCATAACATTTTCACTGACACTTTATATGGCATACCTAGCATGATTCATTGCAATTTTATCAGATTATATTATTTTATTATTAATACCAAAGTGTCTCACAATTTCATGCAGTCTCACACTTGCTAAACTAGTGAATTCCCAGGACCAGTTCCCCAGGTCCTTGAAGATGCCAAACATTGTGCTTATGAGGGATTGAAATCCCCACATATCTGCTGGGAACACACACACAGACACTGTGTCAATCTGTACCCCTGTGTTCACTCTTCTAGAAAATTATGATCAATTTTGTACCCTGTATGGCTTGTGAGGTATCATTAGAAAACGCATAACCTACTGAATATTATCCTCCTGTTAAAATGTGTAAGCAGCAAAGAATCCTGTGGCACCTTATAGACTAACAGACGTTTTGGAGCATGAGCTTTCGTGGGTGAATACCCACTTCCTCAGATGCATGTAATGGAAATATCCTGGGGCAGGTATATATATGTGTGCTAGCAAGCAAGCTCGAGATAACGAGGTCAGTTCAATCAGGGAGGATGAGGCCCTGTTCTAGCAGTTGAGGTGTGAAAACCAAGAGAGGAGAAACTGGTTCTGTAATTGGCAAGCCATTCACAGTCTTTGTTCAATCCTGAGCTGATGGTGTCAAATTTGCAGATGAACTGAAGCTCAGCAGTTTCTCTTTGAAGTCTGGTCCTGAAGTTTTTTTGCTGCAGGATGGCCACCTTAAGGTCTGCTATAGTGTGGCCAGGGAGGTTGTAGTGCTCTCCTACAGGTTTTTGTATATTGCCATTCCTAATGTCTGATTTGTGTCCATTTATCCTTTTCCGTAGAGACTGTCCAGTTTGGATGATGTACATAGCAGAGGGGCACTGCTGGCATATGATGGCGTATATTACATTGGTGGATGTGCAGGTGAATGAACCAGTGATGGTGTGGCTGATCTGGTTAGGTCCTGTGATGGTGTCGCTGGTGTAGATATGTGGGCAGAGTTGGCATCGAGGTTTGTTGCATGGATTGGTTCCTGAGCTAGAGTTATTATGGTGTGGTGTGCAGTTACTGGTGAGAATATGTTTCAGGTTGGCAGGTTGTCTGTGGGCAAGGATTGGCCTGCCACCCAAGGCCTGTGAAAGTGTGGGATCATTGTCCAGGATGGGTTGTAGATCCTTGATGATGCGTTGGAGGGGTTTTAGCTGGGGGCTGTATGTGATGGCCAGTGGAGTCCTGTTGGTTTCTCTCTTGGGTTTGTCTTGCAGTAGGAGGTTTCTGGTTACACGTCTGGCTCTGTTGATCTGTTTCCTTATTTCCTCGTGCGGGTATTGTAGTTTTGAGAATGCTTGGTGGAGGTTTTGTAGGTGTTGGTCTCTGTCTGAGGGGTCAGAGCAGATGCGGTTGTACCTCAGTGCTTGGCTGTAGACAATGGATCGTGTGATGTGCCCGGGATGGAAGCTGGAGGCATGAAGGTAGGCATAGCGGTCGGTGGGTTTTCGATATAGGGTGGTGTTAATGTGACCATCACTTATTTGCACCGTGGTGTCAAGAAAGTGGACCTCCCGTGTAGATTGGTCCAGGCTGAGGTTGATGGTGGGGTGGAAGCTGTTGAATTCATGGTGGAATTTTTCCAGAGTCTCCTTCCCATGGGTCCAGATGATGAAGATGTCATCAATGTAGCGTAGATAGAGAAGGGGTGTGAGTGGACGAGAGCTGAGGAAGCGTTGTTCCAGGTCGGCCATGAAGATATTGGCATATTGTGGGGCCATGCGATCATCTCCCTGATGATGCCACAGCACAACTGGCTGCTGAGCTCTGTGCCTTTATACTTACACACAACTATTTCAAATTTGATGACAATATATATCTCCAGATCAGTGGCACTGCTATGGGCACCCGCATGGCCCCACAATATGCCAATATCTTCATGGCCGACCTGGAACAACGCTTCCTCAGCTCTCGTCCACTCACACCCCTTCTCTATCTACGCTACATTGATGACATCTTCATCATCTGGACCCATGGGAAGGAGACTCTGGAAAAATTCCACCATGATTTCAACAGCTTCCACCCCACCATCAACCTCAGCCTGGACCAATCTACACGGGAGGTCCACTTTCTTGACACCACGGTGCAAATAAGTGATGGTCACATTAACACCACCCTATATCGAAAACCCACCGACCGCTATGCCTACCTTCATGCCTCCAGCTTCCATCCCGGGCACATCACACGATCCATTGTCTACAGCCAAGCACTGAGGTACAACCGCATCTGCTCTGACCCCTCAGACAGAGACCAACACCTACAAAACCACCACCAAGCATTCTCAAAACTACAATACCCGCACGAGGAAATAAGGAAACAGATCAACAGAGCCAGACATGTAACCAGAAACCTCCTACTGCAAGACAAACCCAAGAGAGAAACCAACAGGACTCCACTGGCCATCACATACAGCCCCCAGCTAAAACCCCTCCAACGCATCATCAAGGATCTACAACCCATCCTGGACAATGATCCCACACTTTCACAGGCCTTGGGTGGCAGGCCAATCCTTGCCCACAGACAACCTGCCAACCTGAAACATATTCTCACCAGTAACTGCACACCACACCTTAATAACTCTAGCTCAGGAACCAATCCATGCAACAAACCTCGATGCCAACTCTGCCCACATATCTACACCAGCGACACCATCACAGGACCTAACCAGATCAGCCACACCATCACTGGTTCATTCACCTGCACATCCACCAATGTCATATACGCCATCATATGCCAGCAGTGCCCCTCTGCTATGTACATCATCCAAACTGGACAGTCTCTATGGAAAAGGATAAATGGACACAAATCAGACATTAGGAATGGCAATATACAAAAACCTGTAGGAGAGCACTTCAACCTCCCTGGCCACACTATAGCAGACCTTAAGGTGGCCATCCTGCAGCAAAACAACTTCAGGACAAGACTTCAAAGAGAAACTGCTGAGCTTCAGTTCATCTGCAAATTTGACACCATCAGCTCAGGATTGAACAAAGACTGTGAATGGCTTGCCAATTACAGAACCAGTTTCTCCTCTCTTGGTTTTCACACCTCAACTGCTAGAACAGGGCCTCATCCTCCCTGATTGAACTGACCTCGTTATCTCGAGCTTGCTTGCTAGCACACATATATATACCTGCCCCAGGATATTTCCATTACATGCATCTGAGGAAGTGGGTATTCACTCACGAAAGCTCATGCTCCAAAACGTCTGTTAGTCTATAAGGTGCCACAGGATTCTTCGCTGCTTTTACAGATCCAGACTAACACGGCTACCCTCTGATACTTAAAATGTGTAGTAACACTGTATGTAAAATTGTGAGATTTTACAGTATGATATTACTGAAAAAGTTACAGTTCTGGGGAACACCCACAGACCAGTTTCTCAGAGACAGCAAGGCAAACAGCTGGTCAAACAGCCATTCTCCTGCAGGGGGAAGGTGTGAAGACATTAAGGGCTGGTCTACACTACAGGGGAAAATCGATCTTAGATACGCAAATTCAGCTACGTGAATAACGTAACTGAAGTCGAATATCTAAGATCGGATTACTCACCCATCCTCACCGCGCGGGATCGATGTCCGCGGCTCCCCCTGTCAAATCAGCAACTCCGTTGGGGTTGGTGTTGTTCCGGAATCGATATAAGCGCGCTCGGGGATCGATATATGGCGTCTAGATGAGACGCAACATATCCATCCCCGAGCAATCGATTTTAACCCGCCGATACGGTGGGTAGTCTAGATGTAGCCTTACATTCCATCACAGGGACCTATTGAGGCTGTTGTGGAAAACGACCACAGGATTAATATTTGAATCAGCTCAGCCTGAGACTCTTTTCTTGGTTACAAGCACGCAGGGGGCGACAGCTATTGGAATACTGTTCCCGAGCTAAAAATCAAACAAGCCTTTTACAGCTTAAAACCACAAACAATGACACATACGTTGCACGTTAATTTCCTTATCTGGAATATATTGCAAAATATGATGCAGGTCAAAAGCAAGCTGAACAATCAGTTTTCCATATTTGGCCTTTCCTGTTATTTTTATTACACCTGGTGATATGGGAGCAAGACTCTCCATGTCTCAAGAAATGTCACTACCAACCTAGGCCATTTTCACATGCTGGGGTGCAATCCAGATCAGCGAGGAGTTGTGTCATCCGTAATCCTGGGTGAGATTCAGTGTTCTGCTGCTGGAGTTCCAGTGTCTGGATACTTCCAGCCAGCGTTCAAGGACGCACTGAGTGTCTGTATGATAAGTAACCCTGGACTGGCAGCTCTGACTCCAGCCGCCTGCTTGTTACACCCCAAGCACATTCTGGTTTGGGTAGAGAAGGCTCAGGGTTTGAGAGAAGGCTGGGGGTAGGAAGCTTCTGTTCATTATGCTGGACCTAACCCCAGTTTTACTTGAGTAAAGAGGAGATATTTGACATTGTGTGATGCTTCTCCAGTGCTCTGTTCCCAAAGTGTTCTGCAGCAGAGGAGGGTCTCTGGTAGTATGTATGTTACTGGCCTATTGGGGTGATGCTGAAACAGGACAGGGTACAGATGGCATTGTGGGGGTGGCATGAACCTTCACTCTTCATTTCCCCTTCCAAGAACAGAAGGGACAGGAATCCTTACCCAGCAAGACCATCGTCTCATAGTTCCCCTGCATGACATCTCTGTAGAGGGCTCTCTGAGTGGGGTCCAGCAGAGTCAACACTTCCCTGGAGAAATACACAGCCACCTTCTCAAAGGTCACCGGCCCCTGAAAGAGCAGGAGTCCAATACTCAGTACCTGCTGACCCACTCACAACCCCACTATTCACGGAACAGCAGCACCAGAGAAATGGAAGCTCCGGGAGGCACATGTTAACAGAGTCCCACCCCTCCTTGCTTACAGCAGCCAGGAGGCATCAGAGGGTAGAAAGAGAGAACCTTTGTGTCTCCCATCTGACAGACAGAAGTAGGGTCTTCACATTTATCACATAGCTACTAGCCAGAGCTTAATATAGGAGATGGGGCTGTCTCTGGACCCTGATAGTGGCTCCCTGGTAGGAATCCAAGCACTCTCCAAATAAAATATATGGAAGAAAGGGGAAGTCAATCATAAAGAATAGAAGTTAGAAGGTCAGAATTGTAGTGCCCATTAACAAAGGTTTAGAGAAAATAGAGCCTATCAAACTAACGGGATATCCTTACTGGATGAGATCAAAAGTTTGGTTGCAGCTAATAGTATTGATGTAATATACCTAAACTTCCGTAAGGGAAATGACTTGATTAGCACAATATTTTTACTAAAAAAACTAGAATGATACAAAATAAACACGGCATACATTAAATAGATTAAAAACTCTGATAGTAAATGAGGAACCATGATCGAGTGGATTTCTTTCTAGCAGGTTCCTGCAGGGATTGGTTCTTGGCCCTGTGCTATTTAACATTCTTATCCATGACTTAGAAGAGAGTACAAAATCATCACTGATAAAGTTTACAGTTGCCACAAAGATTGGGGTTGGTGGTAATTAATGAAATGTCAGTAGATTCAGGCTCCATCACTGAGAGTCTGGGAAGTTGTCCCAGCCCTGGCTGGAGGGTTATTTCCTGTTCCACAAAGAGGGGAAGTTCCATTCCCAACTCCTGTGCCTTGAAATTAGGACCTATCTGACACTACACCCCCATATTCATCATAGTGGTATGATTATAATATGATTAGGACATAATTATGATCTATTTTGTAGAAGATTCATCATGTGTGGTGTCACTGGAAAAGATCTGATTTGCTGAATATGATTATCCTATTTGTGTGCACATATCATGTTCGTATCTGAAGTTATGGATATTGACTCTGTATCTGTATTTCAAATGTGCTTACTCTGGGTAACACCCACAATGAGCCTTTCAGGTACAACAATGAAGAAGCCAGACAGTGCTGATGGCTCAACAAAGACAATGGACTGTGGAAGAGCTTAGCCTTCCTGTGAATGTTTCAGCCAGCCTATGAGTCACGGCTACTATGACTCAGCAGGGCCTGTGACCAGACCACATGACACTAAACTCCATTTTAGTACCTGTATTATTCCACAAACTGGACTAGGAACTGAGTTTGGAACAAAAGGTTCCCACCATATGGAAAAGCTACATAAGGTGGGGTGTGACATCATCTCTTGGCCTCATTCTCCACACAAGAGAACTTCTGGAAACACCTGAGAAACAAAAACGGATGTGGGGGAAGTGCTGCTCCCAGGATCAAGAGATTTCTAGCTTGTGTATGGAAACTTGGGGGACTGCTTGTACCATCAGTCAGGGTGAGAAATTGCTAATTCAAATTCTAGCCATCTAGTATATTAGGCTTAGTCTGAGTTTTGGTTATTTGCTAAATAATCTGCTTTGATCTGTTTGTTATCACTTATAATCACTTAATCTATCTTTCTGCAGTTAATAAACTTGTTTGATGCTTTATCTTAACCAGCGTATTTTGAGTGAAGTGTCTGGGGAAAATCTCAGCTTGTTGTGCACATCTGTCCCATATCGAGGGGAAGGGGAACTACATTAGTGAGCTTGCATTATAGAGATCCCTGTGCACTATAAGATGGTATCATTCTGGATTTATAATACAGCAAATGTGCAAGGTTGGGGAGTGGGAAATTGGCTCTTGTCATCTACCTGTCCTTGAGTGGCTTAGGTAACGCACTCAGGTAGCTTAGTTGGCTGCATGGCGCCACCTGCTGTTGTGTTGGGTGATGACAGGCCCTGGAGAGGCTGGCGAAATCTCCAGCAAAGCAGTGTGAGAAGGGCCAGCCCAGCGTGAGGGTTAGAGGACACAGCAGTTCCCAGAAGCTCCACAAACTGCCTCCTGGGGGTGACAACCCATCACGACCTACACTACACAAGTCTCAGCAGGTTTGTCACATGCTATCCCCTCCCTTTCTCCACCCGAGATATTTCCTGCTTCCCATCACCTCTAGCAATTCCCACCCTCTTATGCATTTACTGCTCCACAACCTCCAAGCAGAGCCCGCCACATTGATCATCTCTTACCTGAGACAGGTAAACTCTACCTGGAGTGACTCCACTGCAGCCATTTCTCTTCCCTGTCCCACGCCAGGCTGGGATGAGCTGGAGCAAAACATTCTGCAGCCTGTCTGGGGGAGAAGAGCAGTTGTGGGCGTTTCAGAACCGGTTTTAGTTAATTTCACATCACAATTCCCCCAGGCCCTTTCCCTGCAGACAGACACCCTAGATTCTGTCATGCTGGGAAATGCTCAATCTGTTTATTACAATTTAGACCTGGCCCCTCCTGACAGGCTAAGTCCACAGACACATTTTTAACCTCCCTTCTCTCTCCCCTCACCCCTTCTCTGAACACAAAGCTAGAAAAGAGCAGAACCAAAGGAGTCACTGTGGGGGATTCCCCTCAGACACTGACCCCACGGCAGCCACACCCCAGCAGGGGGAATATGGAGTCAGGAACTGGCTTTTGCTCTGTCTGATCCTTGTTTTGTTCACTGGAAAGTGGTTCTGCCCCAGGATGCAGCAATACATGTGTCTGGGTGGACTAGAGAGCTGGAAATCTCTCCCCCACATTCATTTCTCCCACTTCTCCTTTCAGTCTCTCCTTCCCCTGTCCTCTCTCCCTGCCCCTCTGGCTGGGACAGTCCCATTCCTGGGGGCTTTGCTCTCCCATGGCTGGATTTCCTCCTGGCAACCGCTAATGGGAGGAGAAATGAGGTGGTGTTGTTTGTGCAGAGTCACTTTCTTGCCAGACCCTAGGACATTCCCTGAGGTCTTTCAGTTACCTGGAGACTATGGCTCAGAATTTAGTAGTAACAGGGCCCAGGACTGCCCTAAGGGGCTAGGACCAGCTGCAGAAAGTCATCCCCTGGGCCGGGCAGAGAAGGAGCTTTAATTAAGGTCA
The DNA here is from genome assembly GCF_025201925.1 of Gopherus flavomarginatus. Lineage (NCBI taxonomy): Eukaryota > Metazoa > Chordata > Testudines > Testudinidae > Gopherus > Gopherus flavomarginatus. Next base: position 20,165 of record NW_026114806.1, on the reverse strand, counting down.
CTTTCCAGCACAGAGCCCCACTGGGGGAGCAGCAGCTGCCAAGCCTGGTCTCCCAGATCACAATGGAGGCTGCAGCATCTGACCCAGGAAGCTGAACCCCAATATCCTGAGCAGAGAGGGACAGAGTGTATGAGCAGCTTCCCTCCTTTAGCTCTCTGGGGAGAGCAGCTAATGGGAGCCCCTCCTCACAGGGAGAATGGCTGATCTCATTTGACCCACTGTCCATCTGGATTCACTCCTTTTCTTTACATACAGTGACCTGGATTAACAACTGTCTCAATGACACCGCATTTCAGAAAGAATGAGTTCAGAACGCTGTGGAAAAGACCATCGTGTGGCAGTGCTGACTCCCTTCCCACCTCCCTCACCCCCGCAGATCTCGGACAAGGACTGGGGGCAAAAATTTTCCAAACGGAACCGAAAGTTCCTGCAGTTTTCAAAAGAGGAGAAAAGTAATTTCTGTGATTTCACACTAACAGTGTTTGCTAAGTGGACAGAAAGTTATCACAGTGACAGGGCACGTGACTGGGGAATGGACTTGGTGACCTGGTGACTAGGAGCCAGGACTCTGGTACAAGTTGACCAGAGAGAAGGATCATGGTTAGCAGCAGCCCCCAGACACCCCCTAGTACCCAGAGCCCAGACCCCCCAGCCAGGGGCCCCAGACACCCCCCAGCCAGGATCCCATCAGATATTCCCTGGGACGCAGCCCCCAGAGTCCCTGGCCAGGGACCCCAGATACCCCTCAAAGCCACACCGGCCAGAGAACCCCCACCACACCATGATTGCCAGGTTGGGAATCCCAAAGGGTTCCCCCCACCAAGAGCCCCCAGTAGCCAGGGACCCCCTCAACGGACCCCCCCCCCAATGGGAACTCAGTCCCTCACTGCCTGCCTAGGAACTTCCCCACCCTCCAGAACGATCTACCCTGACATTTGCCTGAGACCCCCTCCTCTGCCCAGTGTGACCCCCTGATGCTTTACAGTGCGACCCATCACTCTGCTTCCCTGGCATGCCCTCACCTAGTGCCAGGGATCCCCTCCCCCAGCTCTGTGCACTGGGCATGGCAACAAAACCAGGAACCAGCAGGAGAAGCACAGACAGAGCCCCTGGCACAGAACCAGGCTCCCTCTAACCCTCTGTCCCGCCTCCCCAAGAGACACCCACCCCCACTGTTCTGCAGCCACCAGGCCCCCAGCGATACCCACCTCCAGACCCATAGCCTCAGGGATGGGCACATCAGAACCACCACCCCCGAAAACCCCAAACCTCCACAACCCACCAACCTGACTAGGGTACCCCCTGCCCAGCCACCCAGAGGCCTCCCCCTACCACAATGCCCCTTCAGCTGCAATCTCCCCACACAGACACCTTCCCTGCCCCTGCAACTGTTACCTCACAGAGTGTGAGAAGTGGCTAGAAAGTTAACACCACCTCCTGCTGGCCAGTCACACAGGCAGAGGGAGCCTGGGGAGTGCTTCTTTAACAGGAGAATGGAAGGCCTGGAGGGCAAGAAAGGTCCACGGGCTGTCACTAGCAAATAACAGCCACCATGGATCCACCCCAGAGGCGGCTGCATCTTAGCACATTGGGAAACAACCCATCATACTCAGTTAGAAATAAAAGAACTAGAGAGAAGTGGGGCAAATGTTTGGGGTATTTTATATCAATCTTTGAGACACGCAGAGAGAACCCTGTCACAAACGACATTTGATAACATGAGAGAAAACCACCAAGATCGGAGGGGATCTGATGTTGCTATTAAATAACTAGTGGAAAAGGGGGACTGTTGGACTGGATTTTATATGACTGTCCAATACATAAACAGAATGTGATGGTTCCCCCCGGCCACGGGGCAACCATTCACGTGAGCAGCTCAGAGCCCTTTGAGGAGCTGATTTAAGGGCGGGGGGGGGAGCTGGAAGGCTCCCTGGACAATGGAAGGGGGCCGCAGGGGGATTGGGAAATGGGGTCTGGGCAGTCTCCATGGGGGATGTGCTCCTCCCTTCCCTTCCCTGCCCTGGCAGAGAACGGGAACCTCATCCCATCCCACTCCAGTGGGAGCCATGTTCTGGGGAATGACCCAGGGCAACAATTTCCCACCCAAACAAGGACAAATCGCTACAGATAAAATGGGTGGGAAAATCCACCCCCCATCGGAGAGATTTTAAATTGCCATTTGAGAAGTATGGAGAGAAAAGGGAAAATCAGAGGCAACTAGAGAGCTGATCATTGGGGGTGGGGAGGAGAATCTCCCTGGATTTTATAGCCACGTGTGATAATGAGAGAGAAAAGGGGAAATCTTGAGAGAATGTGTGTGTGGGAGGAAGTGGCAAAAACAGGGACAGGATCCAGTTAACTCACCTCCCTCCCACCTCGGGAATGTCCTGGCTGCACAGAGACAGATCTACCCCCCCTCACCCCAGTGACCTCCCCCCCCCCGCAACTCCGGCTTCTCCTCCCCCCCCGGCACCTCCGCCCTCACACCAAAGGGGGGGGCTCTGCCAGCGCCTCCCCCTGAGCTCAACTCCTGCTCCTCCCCCCAGCCCGGATTGTGCCCTTTAGCCCCCCACGAACCCTGCCTCCAGCTGCCTGACCCCCCCCGCCCATCAATTTCCTGCTCTGCGCCCGCCCCCCCCACGCTCCCTGTTACTCCCCCGCCCCGCTCCAGCCCCGCCCCCAGCGCCCGGCGGAACGTTAGGGCTGGTCCGGGCAGGGGGAAGGGCAGCGGCTTCAGCGGCTGTTACTGGGCATGTGCAGTGCCCGGGAGTAGCACATTGCTATGGGGAGTGATTTAATACACCGCCCCCCCCGCCGGGCCAATTGTCCGCCCCTTCCCTCACACGACGGCCGGGCCCCGCCCCCCCCATCCCAGCAGGGCGGGCGGGCGGATCCTCCTGCAGCTCCACTGGGGCCGAGGTGCCTCCAAGGCTTCTCCAAGGCTCCCTGGGGCAGAGTCACTTTCCCGCCCCCCAGAGCCTCTCATTCCCCGGGGGCTCAGGGTCACAATGTCCCACCTCCCTTCCCCTGCCTGCAGCTCCGGCTTCTCCCCTCCTGCCCCCGCCAGCCAAACCAAGGGGAACCCCCGGGCCCCAGTCTCTGTCCCCACATGGATCCCAGCGGGGCCGGGGGCAGATCCTGGCTGCAGCTGAGAACAGTGGCTCCGGTCCGGCTCGGGCAGCTGCAGCGCTGCTGGCAGCACGTGGAGAACCAGGGAGCAGCTGTTCAGCCCGGGCTCCGAGTCACAATGTGCCAGAGCCCCGCCCCCAGGAGCTGCCCCGCCCCTGAGCTGAGCCAGAGCCCCGCCCCCAGGAGCTGCCCCGCCCCCGGGCTGTGCCAGAGCCCCGCCCCCAGGACCTGCCCTGCCCATGGGCTGTGCCAGATCCCCGCCCCCAGGAGCTGCCTCGCCCCCGGGCTGTGCCAGAGCCCCACCCCCAGGAGCTGACCAGCCCCTGAGTTGAGCCAGAGCCCCGCCCCCAGGAGGTGTCCTGCCCCCAGGCTGTGCCAGAGCACACGCCCCCAGGAGCTGTCCCGCCCATGGGCTGTGCCAGAGCCCCGCCCCCAGGAGCTGCTCCAGCCCCGTTTTGTGCTGTAGCCCCGCCCCCAGGAGCTGCCCCGCCCCTGAGCTGAACCAGAGCCCCGCCCCCAGGAGCTGCCCTGCCCATGGGCTGTGCCAGAGCCCCGCCCCCAGGAGCTGCTCCGCCCCTGCTCTGTGCTGGAGCCCCGCCCCGAGGAGCTGCCCCGCCCCCGAGCTGAGCCAGAGCCCCGCCCCCAGGAGCTGCCCGCACCTGGGACGTGTCAGAGCCCCGCCCCCTGGAATTTCCCCATGTTGGGTCTCTAAGCTTTGTTCTCCTGCCGCCTTCTTCCCAGCACCCTCTGCTCCCTTCCTGTGTCTGCAAACACCCCCCTCCCCCGGGGCCGGCTGCAGTGCTCGCTGAGGCTGACTCCAGTGGCTGAAGTTGCCTCCATCTCTGCTTCACCTGGAGGGGGAGAGACAAAGAGAGGAGATGGTCCCAGGGTGTGAAACCAGAAACAGGGGGCAAGGAAAGAAGGACTGTTTGGAAAGGTGGGCTTTTTGTGTGTGGGGGGTGAGCCAGAGGGATTCAGAAGAAGTTGGGCAGCAGAGGCTCAGGGAAATTGAAGGGAACCTCCTGGGTGTCTCAGTGTTGGCCAGGGTTTGTACAGCACCTTGCATAATATAGGGTCTGATTTCAGTCATGGTCTGTGCAGCACCTGGGAGCCCTGATGTCTGTTTCCTGATCACAGGCTCTGGAAATGGAGAGAGGGAAACCTCAGCACCTGAAGGTTAATGCAGCCCTGTGTGCAACCCCTGCTAGGGTGATCCGACAGAAAATGTGAAAAATTGGGATGGGGGTGGGGTTAATAGGCACCTATATAAGAAAAAGACCCAAAAATCGGAACAACTAGTCATGCTAGTCCCTGCTGTTCTCATAAGGGGTCGGCTTAGAGAGGGTTTGGCTACACTTGCAGCTGTCCAGCGCTGGGAGTTAAAGCTGTCTTCCTACAGCTGTTTAGGGAAAGCGCTGCAATGTGGACACACTGACAGCTACCAGCACTCTGTCATGGCCACATTTGCAGCGCTGTTGTGAGTGGTGCATTATGGGCAGCTATCCCAGCATTCAAGTGGCTGCAATGTGCTTTTCAAAAGAGGAGGGTGGGGTGGAGTGTGACACGGAGCGTGGGGTTGACAGAGCGAGTGGATTTTTGGAGCTGACACTGTGTCAGCTCCCTGCCTGGCAAGTTCAAGCCTCCTCCCCTACCCATCTCTCATTCACTAAATGCAAATAACCGCCTTTGTTTTTTTCCTCACAGACCAGATAAGCCGCTGATCCAAAACAGACCCCCATCCCGTGCCCACCCGGCTGCTTCTCTCCTCAGGCAAACACCAACTGTGGGTGTTCCAAAGGGATCCCCCTGCCTCTGCTCATTCACTGCAAACAGTAACTGTGTTTGGTTTTTAGATAAGCAGCTCCGGGAACCTTGAGCTCACAACAAAACAAACAGAGGCATCACACCAAAACAAAGAGCGTTATCTCTACTTAAAAGCATTATGGGAAGGTTCCGGAGGTCAGTGACAGCGTAGTAAGATTAATCATTGTTTACACTGGCACCCCAGCGCTGCATCACCAGCTCTGTGCTCTTTATTCCTCTCGTCGAGGTGGAGCACATGCAGCACTGTAGTCAGGGAGATACAGCGCTGTATGTGACTTGCCAGTGTGTTCAGGGAGTAAGTTACAGCGCTGTAAAGCCACCACCTGCACTGTAACTCTCCAGTGTAGCCAAGGCCTGAGTTGTAGTAATAATAGCAGCCAAGAATCCGGTGGCACCTTATAGACTAATAGACGTATTGGAGCATGAGCTGTCATGGGTGAATACCCACTTCGTCAGATGCAACAATAGTCCCATATGGGCTAGTGGTCAGGATTCCTGGTTTTCACCCAGGTGGCCTGGGTTCAACTTCTGGTGTGGGAAGAGTGCAGAGCTTTTGCCCAGAGTGGAGGCAGGAAATGAAAGGAACAGGAAGGGATCCTGCCAGCAGTGGAGTTAGACAGTGTAGGGAGGGGACCCCTGAAGTGGGGGTGGGGCAGTGGTTTCGGGGGAGATGAGGGAAGGATCCCAGCAATGCGGGAAGTGGACAACCTGAAGAGCACAGGCCTGGAATGGGGACCTGGAAGAGTGAATGTGTCCCTCTAAACCCATCAACTGCAGACTAGGCAGGCTTGGAAGAATTGTGTATTTGTTGGTAAATGTCAATTTCTGTGTAAACACACAACCCAATGGCAAAATATTTCCATCAGTAATTATCAAAATTGACAGATGGGCAAAGTAAGAAACATGCTGCTTGAGAACTTATCATGTTGTAGAAGCAGCAGTGATCTGTATGCTCTGTATAACCTGTATGCTCAAAAGGTCTGTTAAACTCCCCCAGCTTGTGTCCTTTCCCTCTTTGAATGCCTGTGAAGTGGCTTTCCCACTCTCCTTTGTACCTCCAGTGAATGCCCTTCACCCGGCCCATCTGGCCAGTGGTTCGCTGTGTTACATTCTATTGCACCTCAGGGAGACTGATCTTCATCGGACCGTCCATCGCTGCGCTGTGGGACACTTACCTTAAAGGATCCTGACATCTCCACTGCCAGGCTTGTCCTGGGAGCGTGAGTATGAGTGTGACACCCTCCTCCATCCCTTCTTTTGAGCTTAGCTATCAAGCTAATAAATGTGCTGCTTTCTGCCAAACTCTGGGGGGGAGGGGCATTATTAGTCCTCTCTAAGCTTACTAACTGACCCAATTTTGGGTAACACAAGCAACATTGTTTGATCTGTTATTGTACCAAAGGGGGAGATGGTTGTCTGCAAAGGAGGGTGAAGACTAAATGTCTCTGATGAGAATGGGATTTGAAGCCATGCAGGCAGAGCATAATGGGGTAGCAGTCCATCACCTTAACCACTCGGTCACCTCATCTGAGCTGTCAAAAAACGGACAGGAGGAGAAATCTAAGGCCGGCAGAGATAGGGACACTAAGGAGTTTTTAAATACTAAGCGAAAGCAGGGTCTGAATGAGCTGCCCTCTCTCACCTGGTGAGGAGATGGGGAAAGACTTCAGGAACAGACCGTGTTTGCATAGACACACCTACTCTGCCTAGCTATGCAGCATGATGGGGCCGCTTCCCCAAAATGACCAGTTTGGGATGGTCTTGGGTTACAAATCACTTTAGGATTGAGTGGAATGAAATGTTATTCTCCTTCCTGTATGAGTGAAAGGCAGCAGAACATACCTAGTCCTTCCTGATGGAGGGGTAGGTGAGTGAGGAATAGCTTTTATTGGACTGCAGAGAAGTGATTGAGGACGTCACCCTAAACCAGTGGTCCCCAAACATTTCACATTGTGCCCTCTTAGCCATGGCTATGGCCCCTCGGAAGCCACGGTCAAGAACCGGGACTGGGAGGAGTGGGGCTGTTACTTGCTGGGGAGAGGGGTGCGGACAGGGTTAAAGGGGTCGACGCCGGGCTGGGAGCCAGAGTCTCAGGCTGAGGGTGGGGTTGGGGAAGAGCTGTGGCAGAGTGGTGCTCCCTCCCTGCCCTCTATGTGGGCTGGCTCAGGTCCTGAGGTGCCCCCATGAATGTTCCTCTGTGTCCCCCTAGGAGTCGCACCCCACATTAGGGGGACCACTGAACCCTACTCGCTAAGCCGGGGCTAGTGATGTCAAACCCCCGGGAAAGGGAGAACAAGTGTGGGGGCCCCAGCACCAGAACCATGCCCCTACCTTCTGTATGTGGCTCTACCCCCTTCCACCCATGGCCCCATCCACTGTCACTTCTGTTCCACCCCTTCCCCCACCAGCCCCACCCTATCACTCCTTTACTCCTGCCCCGCTGTGGCCCTGAGACCAGAGAAGCTCTGTGCCCCTGCTGCAGCCCCCGGGCTGTAGCAGGGAGTGGGAGCTCCTCCAGCCCTGGGGCAGACATAGGGGAGACTTTTCCAGGGGGACCTAACTTGGCCAGGGCCCCTGATCATGGGCCCCACTGTCCCCTTGGCAGTGCAAGGTTTGGGGAGGCTGAGCCCCCTTGTCATAAACAGATAGCTAAGGGTTAATGTTATTTTACCTATAAAGGGGTAACACCAATAACATAAAACACCTGACCAGAGGACCAATCAGGAAACAAGACTTTTTCAAATCTGGGTGGAGGGAAGTTTGTGTGTGAGTTCTTTGTTCTTTGTCTTGTGTCTGTGGCGTCTCGGCTAGGAGAGTGATTTTTCTATCTCCTGCCTTTCTAATCTTCTGTTTCCAAGTTGTAAGTACAAAGATAATAAGACAATAAGTTTATATTGTTTTTTTTTTTGTATTTACATGTGTGTAGTTGCTGTAATGTTTAAATTGTATTCTTTTTGGATAAGGCTGTTTATTCATTTTTTTCTTTTAAGCAAATAACCCTGTATTTGTCACCTTAATACAGAGAGACCATTTTTATGTCCTTTTCTTTCTTTTTCTATAAAGCTTTCTTTTTAAGACCTGTTGGATTTTTTCTTTAGTGGGGACTCCAGGGAATTGGTGGGAGGAAGAAGTCAGGGGGAAAATCTCGTTGTGTTAGATATACTAGCCTGACTTTGCATACCCTCTGGGTAAGGGGGAAGAGAGATTAGCTAGCTTGGTACTTCTATTTCCAGGACTGGAAACAGGGAGGGGGGAGTCCCTCTGTTTAGATTCACGGAGCTTGCTTCTGTATATCTCTCCAGGAACCCAGGGAGGGAACACCTGGAGGGGAGGAGGGGGAAGGGAAATGGTTTATTCCCCTTTGTTGTGAGACTCAAGGCATCTGAGTCTGGGGGTCCCCCAGGGAAGGTTTTGGGGAGACCACAGTGAGCCAGGCACTGTATAAATCCCTGGCTGGTGGCAGCTTTACCAGGTCGAAGCTGGTAACTAAGCTTGGAGGTTTTAATGCCAGCACCCATATTTTGGACGCTAAGGTCCAAATCTGGGAAAAAATGTTATGACACCCCTTCCCCCTGATCCTCCATTACGAGCCGCCCAGGCTACCACTGCTCAGTGTGTGGCCAGTCTCTGTGTTTTCTGCTGCTCGTTCTGGGGAGCCTGGCCGGCCTTAGGGGTGGTACCCCCCGATAGCCGCCCAGGGCTCCAGGGGTCAAAGGGCACCATGTGGCAGTGCAAAGGTGCTCACTGCTCTCCCCTGCCCCAATGCTCCTCCATGGGTCCATAGAGGTTTGAGGGGAGTAAGGAGCAACCCTATGTGCTCCATGCGCCCTGGTCAATTTTCCCACTTGGGCTGTGCTGTGAGGGGAGCATCAGAAGCTGCTGCTCTCTGCCCTCCCGCTATGCAGCCCGGCTGAGGAAAGTGACCTGGATGCAGGGAGCTCGGATGATCTCACTTCTTGCCCCCACATCCCACAGCCCCTAGGGGTGCCCAGATGAGCAGCGTTCCAGGGAGGAGTGGGGGGCAGCAATGCCAGCTGCTCCATGCACACAGGTCAGTCTCCCCATGTGGGTGCAGGAGGGGGTGCAAGGGTTTCTGTGATGCCTATTCTATCAATATCGTCACTCAATACCAGGCACTCAAATTCACCAGTCTTAGTACTTAGACGTTTAGCGTTTGTATTTAAGCACTTCTAAAATGTGTCCCATTTTAGCTGTCTGCTATTACATGATGTAATTGAGGGAGACTCTTTCATTTCACTGTTTCTCATCAGAACCTACCTGTACATTATCATCTTCCATCCTCTCCACCTTACTAGGCTATAGAGAATCCCTGTGAATAGTTCCTCTCCTAACGGATGTCTCTGTCTGAACCCTGTGCTCCTCAGCGCCTGTCGGCTTTCCCCAGCTCTGAGGCTGTGTCTACACCACGCACCTTACCACGGTGCAGCTGTGCCACTCTAACGATGCCATTGTAAGGTGCGCTGTGTGGCCGTCCTTATTGCTGGGAGAGAGCTTCCCCGGCAACAAAGCCAAACTACCTCCAATGAGGGGCAGGAGCTTTGTCACCGGGAGCACAGCTCCACCTATGATGCGCTGTTCACACTGCCGCTTTTCATGGCTCAAATTTTGGCATTCGGGGAGTGTTTTTTCTCACCGCAGAGAGACAAAATTTTTAGCAACAAAAGCCGAAATTAAAAAAAACTCCTCTGCAACCTATTTAATTTTACCTTTATACAACCTGTATACTGCCTCCAGTTCTGGTATCCTCATTTGAAAAAGATGTTGTGAAATTGGAGCTAGGGCAGCAAAGAGCCACCAAATGTTCTGAGGGCTGGAGAAAAATGCCTTCCAGTGAGCTATTGAAAGAGCTCAACCTGTTTAGCTTATCAAAAGAAGATTGAAAGGTGATTTCATTGAAATGTTGAAGGGCCTTAATGGAGAGAAAAGATTGGGTATTTACGGGCTCTTGAATGGAGCAGAGAAAGGCATAACAAGACCCAATGGCTGGAAAGTGAAAAGAGACAAATTCATATTACAACTGAGGCACAATAGTCAACAGCGAGGATGATTCACCACAGGAGCAAGCTACCAAGGAAAGTGGTGGATTCACCATCTCCTGATGTCATTTAATGAAGACTAGATGCCTTTCTGGAATGTGTTTGCCCCCAAAGTAGCTGTTATGTCATACAGGAGGCCTGTGATATGCAGGTTAGATGCTCTAATGGTGTCTTCTGACCATGAAGTCGACTAATTTCTGAAAAACTGAGTGTAGCATTGGGAGCAGCGTCTGATGTTTTCCTGTCTAGCCGGCTTGCTGCCTAGAACGAACGCTCCTTGAGTGGGGTGATCCACAGGGAGTAGCTCAAATCTCCAAAGTGCCTGGCCAGGGGCAGGACATTAGCCCAGCAAGGGAGGGGTGTGGCAGTGACATCACAAAGGCCTTTTGCAGGACCTCAGACTATTGGTCAAAGGTGGTGGGGAAGTGGTAACCTCACAGAGAGATGCTGACATCAGCCAGGCAGGACAGGGGCGAGGGGCCAGGGAAACCTCAGAGACCTCTGTGGCTTTGCTTCAGCACGTTTCCTTCTCCAGGTCTCTGTTTGAGGACTGAGAGATTATTTGGGGACATGGACGTGAGCGCCAGGAGGAACCTCTTTCGAGTTTCCTCCTTCCCTTGTAGTGATTTTACTAGAAAACAGCCGTCCCTGTTTAGAAGGTAAGAGCCTCCTGGAGGTTTGAAACCTGTTCAGTCTGATCTATCTGGTGACAAGTGAATTCTAGGCATGGAAAACACGAGCTTAAGGAGGCAGAATTTTATTGCGCACCTGGGATTTTGTCCCTTAGAATCGCTGGGGACATTAGGGTTTGTCCTTTTTGTTTCACCTCTTCCTCCATTCCTCCCTCCTCTTCTTCTCTTGCTTCTTTTGTCCTTTCTCCTGTTCCCTTCCCAACAACAGGACGGAGGTGTGTGTGTGTGTGTTGCAGGGAAGTTCTCTGCAGCTCCCACTATGGAAGGTCCACCCAAAAATGTGGGACTGAAATAGTGCTCGGGCAGTGATCCCCACCGGTGACCTGGGCCATCCTTTGGGCTCTCTGGTGAGAACCCTCAGCCTCCCGTCCTCAGTCTCTACCCTGATTGGTTGAGCAGGTGGATATTGACAGGGAGGAGACTCAGGTCCTTGTTGTTCTCTTTTAAGATCAAGTAAATAAGTCAGAACCAGTTCTATCTTTGATTAATTTTGCTGCTTCTCTGCATTAATTGTCTCTGAGCAGTTGATGATTCCCTCTAACATTGCAGTTCTCCTCAAATACTTGCTGAATAATTACTGTCACTGTTGTTGGTCTGGAGCTCATCTGAGAGCACAGTATTCAGGTCATTCAATGTCTGAAATTCAAGATCCGATGGTTTGTTTGAAAATCAGGGCTCTTCGGTCCTATTCCCAACACTGCCTCTGACGGGCTGTGTGACCTAAGACAAGTCAATTCTCCTTTCTCAGCCTTAGCTTCTCCCTCTTTCAAGTAGGGATAGTAATGATCCGCTCTTACCTACCTCATGGTGGGTGAAGGATGCGGATCCATTTGGGAGTGTCACTAGAAGTAGTGCATAATATGAAGTTTCCCATCATGTTTACTCAGAGCAGATTATGACATAATAGATTAGCTGAAATAGTCTATTTTATTTGTTTTTTTTTAATTTGAAATTGTTAATAGTAACAACGACTTAGCTCAGACTGAAGCATCTTATCTAATGGTTGAGATGTAAGTGTCTCCTCTTTGTGTGCGAGGAGACAATTTAACACACTCTGACAAAGAGGAGATGCTTTTGTTTTGCAACAAAATATTTTTTGCAAAGATCTTTCATTCCACTTGTTATGATTTTGAGAAACAAACTGGTTTAGTCTAAATGGGATTTTCGGACAGAAACGGTTTGAATGAAATTTTCCCACCATCTCGATTCCTGGGCTCTGGGGTGTTTTCATCTGTTAGAACAGGAGTCAGAACTGGTTGCTTCTCTTTCTGGCTCTGCCATAGCCTTGTTGTGTAGGCCTTGGGTAGGTCACTTCCCTTCTCCCATCTGTCCAATCGGAACAGGAACAGTTCTCGAACTATGGGCAGTTTAGAGCCCAAGTGAGATAAGGAGTATTAAAGCCCTCTGTGAAGGAGAAAGGGGAGTTTCACAGTGTTTAGCACCAAGGAATTCTAAAGTTTGCTAAAATGTCTAGTCTGTGGAAACAAGAAATGGTCGGGGCCAAACTTATTAACCACTGCCTTTTTAAAGCCCATTCAAAGATGTGAGTCCCTATCTTTTAGGTACCTGTGGTTCTTTGCCAGCAGCAGAGAAGAGGTTCCTGCCTCCGTTTTTGTGGCTTTAACAAACCGGGTGTTGTGCCCCAGTTCTTGTCTGAGACCCCTGAAAAAGAACATCTTCCCATCCATGAACAAGACAGGACCTATCTTTCAAAGGGGAACAAGAAGATCTCTGGGACTTACAGACTAGCTAGCCTGACTGCCATAGGTGGAGAGATCCTGCAATACATTCTTAAACACTCAGTTTGTCAGCAGCACCTACAGGATGATTTGGTTCTTATGACTAGTGAGCGTGGAATTGTCAAGAACAAATCATTCCAAACCAATCCTCTTTCCTTCATTGGCAGGGTTCTGGGCCTGGTAGAGGTGAGTAAACAATAGATGGGATCTAGCTTGGTGTTACTAAGGCTTTTGACACAGTCCCATAGGACATTCTCAGAAGCAAACGAGGGAAATGTAGTCCAGCTGCAATCAGTGTAATGTGGGTGCATACCTGGTTTAAAGCCAAGACTCCAGGAGCCCTTCTCCATGTTTAGCTGCCCAACGGGGAGGGTGAACCTAGTGGGTCTGGCAGGGATCAGTCCGGTGTCAGGTACTATTCTATATTTTCATGAATGATTTGGAAAATGGAGTGGAGAGCATGCTCCTAAAGTTTACAACTGACACCAAGCACTTTGGAGCACAGGATTGAAATTCAAAACACCCTTAACAAATTGGAGACTTTGTCTTCTTGAGCCAAACTCCATGGTTAGGGCTCTCTCTCTATACTGGGCTGAAGTGAAACCCCAGAGCCAAGCACTCCTCCTGGGCAGTGAGCTCCGACCTTGATTGGTCAGATGCTGCTTAGCACTGTCAGAGCAGCTTTTGCTGGGAGATTCTCCCGGCACTTTCCAATAGCGGGAAGGTATGAAATCCCCATTTGACTGCTGGGGAAAGAGCCCTAGAGTGGGGAGCAACTTGCCCAAAGTCCCCAGGAAAAGGAAAACAACCAGCAGAGGAACCAATAGGAAACCCAGCAATGGAACTCAGGAGTCCTGGGGGTGTGCTGTGGTGACCAGATGTCCCAATTTTATAGGGATAGGCCGAATTTTGGGGTCTTATTTAGGACCCTATTACCCCCCACACCGTCCCGATTTTTCACACTTGCTGTCTGGTCACCCTAGGGTGTGCACATGTGTGGGTCCCAGCTACTCCATGCCCCCCTCATTAAAGCAGATGTGCAGGGTTACTGCCCTGGGAAGTGCAAGGCACCAGTGGATGTGGGGTTGGCTGGAGGTAAGGTCTGGCTTCAGGCAGGGCAAGGGCTGCATGGCTGGCTGGCTTCAGGCAGGGGGCTGCATCAGGGGTTGGCTGGAGACAGGGCAGGGAGGATGCGGCTGGTGCAGGCAAAGCAGAAGGTGCAGGGCTGGCTGGAGACAGAGGCTGACTGCCAGCAGGTCAGGGAAGGGGGTGCATGACTGGCTGCAGGCAGGGCGTGGGGCAGGGCCGGTGCAAGGAAGTTTCATGCCTTAGGAGAAACTACCACCTTGCACCCTCCCCCCCCCCCGCACCGCTGCCCTGAGGCGCACCACCCGTGGCAGCTCCCCCCTCCACCCTGAGGCTCCCCTCTTGTGGCAACTCTCCTGCTCTGCCCTGCGGCACCCCCCTCGCCCGAGCTCACCCCTGCTCCGAGCACGAGAACCCCGAGCACACCGTGGCCGCTTCACTTCTCCCACCTCCAAGGCTTGCGGCGCCTAAGCCTGCCAGGCAGTCAAGCACACTCCTCTGAGCCACAGCAGCCCTGACAGTTGACAATAGAGGCACCTTAACCCCTGAGTTCCTTCAATGTGTCCCCCTCGGGGGTCCAGCTCCGATCACCAGATACTCGGGGTATGTCTATACCACCTGCCGAATCGGTGGGCAGCGATCGATCCAGCGGGGGTTGATATATCGCGTCTAGTGTAGATGCAATACATTGAGTGCTCACCCCTCGCCTGCTGTACTCCAGCTTGGTGAGAGGCGCAGGCAGAATGTACGGGGAGCTGCAGCAGTCAACTCACCGAGACTGTGACATTATAAGTATAATCTAATATCTCATTGAAAGGTGACAGGGCCAGAAAGAGTTAACTAACTCACCTCACCGACTGACCTGACCCGTGGGTGAACCTTAAAAACTGGTTAACAAGATATGTAAATGAACAGAGCTTTGAAATGCAAGTCTGCAGTGTTAGAGGTAGAAGGGGAGGTGTTTGCTCAGGTCTTGTGATGTCAGCAAACAAGTCTTGTCTATTGCTATAGTTTTAATTCAAAGAGCAAAAAAAGAATATTAACATTTATGATGATACTTGAGTGAAATAGTATTATTGTCTGTGTCTCTTTGAAGTTTGTGGTAATCTGTATCTGAACTGTTTGATGGATGTACTAATTGCCAGGATGTTTGGAAGAAGAGTTAAACCTATTGTTTTCTCAGGCTGAAAGGCTGCTTGAAATGTTTAAGAACCTGGGACACGATCCTTCTTCATCTCAGATCTGCTTTGGGTTTCAAGACGGGGAAACCTTAAGCCACAAGGATTGAGATCCCCAGTCATTGACTGGAGCCACCCTGAATATGGACATTGGATTATAACCTATGGACTATTTCTAAAAGGACTTTTGGCAACTACAAGCTCATCTCTACTTTGTGTCTGAACCTCAAAAATTGAATTCAAGTCTATATGTCTATTAATCTTTTAACCAACACTCACTCTCTCTCTTTTCTTTTCTAATAAATTTTAGCTTAGTTAATAAGAATTGGCTATAGCATGTATTTTAGGTAAAATCTAAGTTATAATTGAACCTGCTTATGTGGCTGATCCTTTGGGATCAGAAGAATCTTTTCTTTTATATGATGAAGTAAGATTTTCAGGAATCATCGTCATATCTAACAGGTGTGTCTGGACGGAGGCCTGAAGCTGGGTACTTTAAGGGAACTGCGTGGTTTAAACTTCTAAGTAACCAGTGAGGTACTACAGAAGCTGTTTTGTGCTGGCTTGGTAAATCTAAGTATTGAAATAACCAGCAGCGTTTGGGATTTGTCTGCCCTGTTTTGTTTGCAATTCACTCTGATTGAGTGAGCTGAGCTGGCTCCCACGGGCAGCACCGTTACACCTACAGCCAGGCTGTAAAGGTCCGGGGGATCTTAGGGGCCTTGGGGTGCACAGATACCTATGTCCAGGCCATAGCGGTCCCTGGGGGGCTTAGAGAGTTTGGGGGGTGACACATATTCCTACATCCAGGCAGTAGGGTTACCGGGAGGCTTAAGGGGTTAGTGGGGGGCAAAGATACCTACGTCCAGGCTGGAGGCATCCTGGGAGTCTTAGGGGATTTGTGGGGGCCAAAGACACCTATGATGTCCAGGCTGTAGGGGTACCAGTGGGTTTTAGGGGTTCGAGTGGGCACAGATACGTATGCCCAGGCTGTATGGTTCCCAGGGGGGTTAGAGGATTTATGAGGGGCACAGATATCTACGTCCAGATTGTAGATGTCCTGGGAGGTGGGGTTCGGGGGTTGTGGGAGTGCAAATACCTATGTCCAGGCTGTAGGGGTTCCTGGGGGCTTAGAGGGTTTTTGAGGGGCACATATACCTACGTGCACACTGGAGTGTCGCAAGGGGCTTATGGAGTCTATATGGGATACAGATACCAATGTTCTGGCTGTATAGGTCCCTCGGGGGCTTAGGGGGTTTGTGGGGGTCACAGATACTTAAGTTCAGGCTGGAGGGATCTCTGAGTGTCTTAGGTGTTTGGTGGGAGGCACAGATACCTACGTCCAGGCTGCAGGGGTCTCGGAGGGGCTTAGGATCTGTCACGGAGTGTGGGGGTGTCCTGTCCTGCACCCCTCTTCCTGGGACTCACAGTGACTCTCAGACAGCCAGTAAAACAGGAGGTTTATTTGACAACAGGAGCGAAAGGTACAGCAGAGCTTGGAGGCAGAAGCAGGACCCCACAATCAAGTCCTTCTAGGGGTTCAGGAAACTTAGCTCCCAGTTTGGGAATCCCTGAATTCCAACCACCCAGACCAAAACCGAAACTGAACTAATCCAACTTCCTCCAGCTGGCCATTTCCTGTGTCCAGCTTTCCGGGCAAAGGTGCTGACCCCTCCCCCCGCCTAGCTCAGATTACAGGCTGAGCACGTGTCCGGTCCTAAAGTCACCCCCTCCTCTCCCATCCCCAACACAGACAGTCCCTACTCCATCACAGTAATGCACAGAGCATTTCCCACATGGAGCAACAGTGAGACCGTGTGGCCACACTTGGTAATGCACAGAGCATTTCCCGCATGAAGCAACAGTGACACCATGTGACCACGCACGGTAACGCACAGAACATTTCCCATATGGAGCAACTGTAACACCGTGTGGCCAGGCAGGGTAATGCACAGAGCATTTCCCGCATGGAGCAACAGTGACACCATGCGGCCATGCAGGGAAATGCACAGAGCATTTCCTGGATGAAGCAACAGTGATTCCATGTGGCCACGCAGGGTAATGCACAGAGCATTTCTCTCATAGAGGAACAGTGACAACATGTGGCCATGCAGGGTAATGCACAGAGCATCACACCTATGTAGAGGCTGTAGAGATCCCTGGGGGTCTTAGGGGTCGTGGGGGGCACAGATAGCTACGTCCAGGCTGGAGACATTCTGGTGGGCATTAGGGGCTTCATGAGGGGCACAAATATCTACGTCAGGGTTGGAGAGGTCCCTGGATGTCTTAGGTGGTTGTGGTGAGCATAGATACATACGTCCAGGCTGTAGTGGTCCCTGGGGGTTTAAGGAGTTGGTAAGGGTCACAGAAACCTACGTATGGTTTGGAGGGGTCCCTGGGGGACTTAAGGGTTTGTGGTTGCGCAGATACATACGTACCGGTTGGAGGGGGCCCTGGGGAGCTTAGGGGGTTTGTGTGGCGTACACATAGCTATAACCAGGCTGGTGGGGGCCCTATGGGTCTTAGAAGGCTGGTGGGGGCAGAGATATCTATGTAGGGACTGGAGAAGTCCTGGGGAGGGCTTTGGGGGTTCCTGGAAGTCACAAATATCTACGTCCAGGCTGGAGGAGTTCTGGGGGGTATTAGGGAGTTGTGCAGGGGCACAGATACCTATATCTAGGCTGTAGGGGTCCTGGGGTTGCTTCGGGGAATTTTGGGGTACAGATACCTACTTCCATGCTGTAGGGGTCGCTGGGAGGATCAGTGGGTTCGGGAGGGTGCACAGATATCTTCGTCCGGTCTATAGGGATCCTGGGGGGGGCTTAGGGGTTTGTAGGGGGCACAGATACATTCATCCAGGCAAGAGGGGTCCTAGGGACCTTAGAGGGTTCATGCTGGGCACAGATACCTGCGTCTAGGCTGGAGGGGTTTTGGGGGTCTTAGGAGGGTTGTGTGGGCACAGATACCTATGTCGATGCTGGAGGGGTCCTGTCATGTCTTAGCGGATTCGTGGGGTCAGAGATACCTACATCTAGGCTGGAGGGGTTCCGGGGGGATTAGGTGTGTTGGGGGGGGGAACAGATACCTACATCCTGATGCTAGGTGGCCCTGGGTAGCTTAGGCGGTTTTTGTCGGTCACAGATACAAACATCCATGCTGTAGGGGTCCCGAGGGACTTTGTTGGGCTCTAGGGGTCACAGATACCTACCTACAGTCTGGAAGGTTCCTGTGGGTATTAAGGGGTGTGTGGGGCATACAGATGCCTATATCTGGGCTTGTGGGTTCCCTGGGAGGCTTAGAGGTTTGTGGAGAGCACAGATACCATTATCCAGGCTAGATGGGTTCTGGTGGGATTAGGGGGTTGTGGGGGGCACAGATACCTATGTAAGCAGAAGCAGGATGAACTCTACCCTCACATCTGGTGGTGAATTATGGCAAGTGTGGAAAAGGATTCAGGGTCTGATCATGTTTGCATAGACACACCCACCGTGCGTGACATGGCCACGGCAGCCTGGGATGGTTACTTTGGCAGCTATGGTATCCCCAGTTTATTTGTTGTTGGGGTGTGAGATGTGGAGTGTTGTCACCCTGATTGTGTGGATGAGGAACTATGAAACAGCTTTGAGACAGAGATTCTCACCATCAGTTGAGTGGCACTCACTAGACAAGGGAGTGGGCTTCTTGGGTGACCTAAAGTCAACATTTGCACTTTTTTTCTTTTAACAGTTGAATAGCAGTGTTGATTTTTTATTCTCTTAAGAGTTGAATTTCTAGGTTTCTGAGCTGAAATCACTGAAAAAATGTGTCAGCTTGTGGGGGACTCTGAAACTGTATTGCAAAACACAGTAGTTGGCAGACAGAAGCAGTTTGTGGGAGTGGCCCCCGGAGTGAGGTGAGTCTAGCAGTTTTGGGGGACAGCTGGAGCAGATCATAGATCGGCTGGCAGAGCAGCTGGTGAACCGAGCTGAGCAGTTTGTGGAGAAGGCAAAAGCAGAATCCCATGGAGAGGCAGAGCAGTCAGCAGTGGACCACCTAAGGTGCCCTTTTCTACTCAGGCTGGCAGGGGGAAAAACCCTGTAGTTAGACTCTTGAACTCTGGGGTTGCGCAACTGTGGGTGATTTTGGGGTTGCTGGACTCTTGAAACATTGGAGATATTGGACTTTGGAGCCTTGGGGTGATTTGGGGATTGCTGGACTCATGAGCCCAGGGAAAAGGACACGGCCTAGTTGAGGTCTTTTCCCAATTTAATGCTATGTTGTTTATCTCACGTTATTAAACATTTTCTGCTACACCCAGAATCTATGCTTGTGAGAGGGGAAGTATTGCCTCTATGAGGCACCTAGGGGTGCGTATGTAAAATTTTCCCATGTCACTGGGTGGGGGCTCTAGCTGGTTTGCATTACATTGTAGGCAAGGGACCCCTATGTATTGAACCCAGTCCTTGCTGCTATCAGTTCAGCCTGGCAGAAGGGTTCCACCTACGTCCAGGCTGAAGGGGTCCCTGGGGGGCTTAGGGAGTTCGTGGGGGCACAGATATCTAGGTCCAGGCTGTAGGGGGTTCGGGGGGGGCTCAGGAGTTTGGTGGGGGGCACAGATACCTACGTCCAGGCTGCAGGGGTCCCAGAGGGACTTAGGGGGTGTCACGTAGTGTGGTGGAATCTGGCCCTGCACCCTTCTTCCTGGGACACACAGTGACTCAGCCAGCCAGTAAAACAGAAGGTTTTTTTGGCCAACAGGAATGAAGGATACAGCAGGGCTTTTGGGCACAACCAGGACCCCTCAATCGAGTCCTTCTGGGGGTTCAGGAAGCTTAGTTCCCAGTTTGTGATTCCCTGAATTCCAACAACCCAGCTCCAAACCAAAACTGAACTGACTCCCTCCAGCCAGCCCCTTCTTTATTCAGCTTCCTGGGGAAAGGTGCTGACCCGCTCCCCGCTGCCTAGCTTAATTTACAGGCTTAAGTCCTGTCCCTCACCTAAAGTCACTCGCTGCTCTCCCATCCCCCACACAGACAGTCCCCACTCCATCACAGTAATGCCCAGAGCATTTCGCGCATGGAGCAACAGTAACACTGTGTGGCCATGCAGGGTAATGCCCAGAGCATTTCCACGCATGGAGCAACAGTGACACCATGTGGCCACACAGGATAATGCACAAAGCATTTCCACGCATGGAGCAACAGTGGCACCTTGTGGCCACCCAGGGTAATGCACAGAGCATTTCCTGCATGGAGCAGCAATGGGACCGTGTGTCCACGCAGGGTAATGCACAGAGCATTTCCCCGCATGGAGCAACAGTGACACCGTATGGCCACACAGGGTAATACACAGAGCATTTACCCGCATGGAGCAACAGTGAAAACATGTGGTCACACAGGGTAATGCACAGAGCATCGCACCTACGTGGAGGCTGTAGAGATCCCTCGAGGGTTTACGGGGGTTCGTAGGGTCACAGATACT
>NW_026114805.1:43642-153811 GCF_025201925.1 Gopherus flavomarginatus | reverse complement strand
CTGTTGGTTCCACTGCTGGTTCTGTTCCTTTTCCTGGGGGCTTTGATGAAAGTTGCTCCCCCCTCTAGGGCTCTGTCCCAGCAGTGAAATGCGGGATTCATACTTCTCCGCTATTGGAAAGTGCGGGAGAATCTCCCAGCAAAAGTTGCTCTGACAGCTGCTAGCAGCATCTGACCATTCAAGGTCAGAGCGCACTGCCAGGAGAGTGTTTGGCTCTGGGGTTTCACTTCAGCCCAGTGTAGATGTATATAGAGGGGCCCAGCATGGAGTGTCTCAAGAAGACCAAGTCTCCAATCTGTTAAGGACGTTTTGAAATTCAATCCGTGCTCCAAAGTGATGGTGTCAGTTGCAATTTTAGAAGCATGGTCTCCACTGCATTTTCCAAACTCATTCATGAAAATATTGTATAGTAACGGACTCCGGACTGATGCCTGCCGACCACTAGGTACACCCTCTCCATTGGACAGCCAAATAGGAGAAGGGCTCCTGGAGTCTGGGCTTTCAACCAGCTCTGCACCCCATTACACTGATGCAGCTGGACTGCATTTCCCTCGTTTGCTTGTGAGAATGTCCTACGAGACAGTGTCAAAAGCCTTAGTAATGCAAGCTAGATACCATATACTGTTAACCACTACACCAGGCCCGAACCCTGCCGAAGAAGGAAAGAGGATTGGTTTGGAATGATTGTTCTTGACAAATCCATGCTCACTCGTCCTAAGAACCAAACTTATCCTGTAGGTGCTGCTGACAAACTGAGTGTTTAAGAATGTATTCCAGTATCTCTCCAGCTATGGCAGTCGGGCTAGCTAAGTTGTAAGTCTCAGGCGGTCTCTTTGTTCCCTTTGAAAGATAGGGTCCTGTCTTGTTCATGGATGAAGATGTCTTTTTCAGGATCTCAGACGAGAACTGGGGCACAACACCGGTTTGTTAAGGCCACAAAAAAGGAGCAGGAACTCTTCTCTCTGCTGGCAAAGAACCCCAGGTACCTAAAAGATAGGGACTCACATACTTGAAAGGGCTTTAAAAAGGCAGTGGTTAAAAAGTTTGGCACGACCATTTTTCTTGTTCCACAGACTAGACACTTTAGCAAACTTTAGAATCCTTGGTGCTAAAACACCGTGAAACTCCCTTTCCTTCACAGAAGGGCTTCAACACCCCTTCTCTCACTCAGGCTCACAACTGCCCAGAATTCGAGAACTGTCCTGTTCCCATTCGGACAAATGGGAGGAGCATGAGTACAGAGAAGGGAGGTGAACTACCCAAGGGCTACACAGCAAGGCGGTGTGCAGAGCCAGAAAGAGAAGCCGCAGTCGTACCCTGTTCTAACAGACAACAAATCCCCCCAGAGGCAGGGATAGAGCTCAGGAATTGAGATGGGGGAAAATTTCATTCCAAACCGTTTCTGTCCAAATATCCCATCAGACAAACAGTTTGTTTCTCAGAATCATAAGTGAGATGAAGTTCTTTGCAAAAGATTGTTGTCCTCCACAACAAAAGCATCTCCGTTTGTCACAGTGTGTTAAATTGTGTCATCACACACAAGGAGGAGACACTTAGATCGTGAAAATAGATAAGTTGCTTCAGTCTGAGCTAAGTCGTTGCTGCTGTAACAATTCCAAAATAAAAAAAAAAATAAAAAAAAAAAAAGGACTGTTTTCAGCTAATCTATTATGTCATAATCTGCTCTGAGTAAACGACATGGGACAACTCATATTATGCACTACTCTTAGTGACACCTCCAATGGATCCCATCCTCCACCCACCATGCGGTAGGTAAGAGTGGATCATTATTATCACCTACTTGAAAGAGGGAGAAAGCTAAGGCTTGAGAAAGGAGAACTGACTTATCTTAGGTCACACAGCAGGCAGTGCAGAGTTGGGAATAGGACCCAAGAGCCCTGATTTCAAACAAACATTGGCATCTTGAATTTCAGACATTGAATGACCTGAATAACGTGCTCCCAGATGAGCTCCAGACCAACAACAGTGCCACAGTAATTATTAGCAAGTATTTGAGGAGAACTGCAATGTAGAGGAGAGAATCATCAACTGTCAGAGACAATTAATGCAGAGAAGCAACAAAATATGTCAAACATAGAACTGGTTCTGACTTATTTCCTTGTTCTTAAAAGAGAACAAACATGGACCTGAGTCTCCTCCCTGTCAATAACCCTGCTAGCCAATCAGGATAGAGACTTGAGGATGGGAGGCTGAGGATTCTTACCAGAGAGCCCAAAAGAGGGCCAGGTGCTGCTGGGGATCACTGCCCAAGCACTATTTCAGGCCCACATCTTTGGGGTGGATCTTCACAGTGGGAGCTGCAGAGCACTCCCCCGCAACACACACACACACACACAAAGCACAACCTGCTCGTGATTGAGAGAGGGAATAGGAAAAAGGAGATAAGAAGCAAGAGAAGAAGAGAAAGGAGGGAAGGATGGATGGAGGAAAAGCTGAAACAAAAAGGACAAACCCTTATGTCAGCACTGATTCTAAGGGACAAAATCCCAGTTGACGCATAAAATTCTGCCTCTTTAAGCTCGTGTTTTCCATGTCTAGATTCAACTCTCACCAGATGGATCAGACTGAACAGGTTTCAACCCTCCAGGAGTACTTACCTTCTAAAACAGGGACGGCTGTTGTCTAGTAAAATCACTACAAGGGAAGGAGAAAACTCGAAACAGGTTCCTCCGGGTGCTTCACATCTGTGAACCCAAATACTTTATGTCCTCAAGGAGAGACCTGGAAGAAGGAGACTTGCTGACGCAAAAGCCACAGGGGTCTCTGAGCTTTCCCTGCCCCTCGCCCTTGTCCTGCCTGGCTGATGTCAGCATCTCTCTGTGGGTCACCACCTTCCCCAAACCTTTGACCAATAGTCTGAGGTCCTGCAAAAGCCTGACTTTGTGATGTCACTGCCACACCCTCCCTTGCTGTGCTAATGTCCTAACCAGGCAGGACTTGGAGGATCACCCCACTCAAGGAGTGTTCGTTCTAGGCAGCAAGCCGGCTAGACAGTAAAACATCAGAGGCTGTACCAATGCTACGTCCGTTTTTCAGAAATTAGTCGACTTCATGGCCAGAAGAGACCATTAGAGCATATCATCATATAATCATAGAATATTAGGGTTGAAGGACCTCAGGAAGTCATCTAGTCCAATCCACTGCTCAAGCAGGACCAATCCCAAACTAATTCATCCCAGCCAGGGCTTTGTCAAGGCCTGCCCTTAAAAATCTCTAAGGGAAGGAGATTCCACCACCTCCCTAGCCATCCATTCCAGGCTTCACCACCATCCTAGTGAAAAAGTTTTTCCTAATATCCAGCCTAAACCTGCCCCACTGCAACTTGAGACCTTACTCCTTTTCTCTCATCTGCTACCACTGAGAACAGTCTAGGTCCATCCTCTTTGGAACCTCTTTCAGGTACTTAAAAGCAGGCTATCAAATCCCCCTCAGTCTTCTCTTCTGCAGATAAACAAGCCCAGAGTTCCCTTAGCCTTTCCTCATTAGTCATGCGCTTCAGCCCCTGATCATTTTTGTTGCCCTCTGCTGGATGGTTTCCCAATTTTTCCACATCCTTTTGTAGTTTCGGGACCCAAACTGGACACAGTACACCAGATGAGGTTCCACCAATGCGAATAGAGAGGAATGATCACATCCCTCGATCTGCTGGCAATGCCCACTTATACAGCCCAGATGCCGTTAGCCTTCTGGCAACAAGGGCACACTGTTAACTCATAGCCAGTTCTCGTCTAGTATAACCATAGGGCCTTTTCTGAAGAACTGCTTCCTAGCCATTGGTCCCTAGTCTGTAAAGTGAATGGGATTCTTCCGTCCTAAGTGCAGGACTCAGCACTTGTCCTTGTTGAACCTCATCAGAGTTTCTTTTGGCCAGTTCTCTCATTTGCTCTAGGTCCTCTGTTATCCTATCCTACCCTCCAGTGTATCTACCCCTCCTCCAAGTTTAGGGGTCATCTGCCAAACTTGTTGAGGGTGCAATCCACACCATCCTCCAGATCATCAATGAAGATATTGAAACAAAACCAGCCCAGGACCGACCCTTGGGGCACTGCGCTTGAAACGGCTGCCAACTAGACATGGAGCCGTGATCACTACCCATTGAGCCTGACGATCTAGCCAGCTTTCTATCCACCTTACAGTCCATTCATCCAGCACACAACTTCTTTAACTTGCTGGCTGGCAAGAATACTATGGGAGACCGTATCAAAAGCTTTGCTAAAGTCAAGGAATAACACATGCACTGCTTTCCCCTCATCCACAGAGCTAGTTATCTCCTCATAGAAGGTAATTAGGTTAGTCAGGCATGACTTGCCCTTGGTGAATCCACGCTGACTGTTCCTGATCACTTTCCTCTCCCCTAAGTGCTTCAGAATTCATTCCTTGAGGACCTGCTCCATGATTTTTCCAGGGACTGAGGTGAGACTGACTGGTCTGTAGTTCCCTGGATCCTCCTTCTTCCCTTTTTTTAGATGGGCACTACAGTAGCCTTTTTCCAGTCATCCGGGACCACCCCTGATCACCATGAGTTTTCAAAGATAATGGCCAATGGCTCTGCAATCACATCCGCCAACTCTTTTAGCACCCTCGGATGCAGCGCATCGGGCCCCATGGACATGTGCTCCTCTCCAGTTTTTCTAAATAGTCCCTAACCACTTCTTTCTCCACAGAAGGCTGGTCAACTTCTCCCCATGCTGTGCTGCCCAGTGCAGCAATCTGGGAGCTGACCTTGTTTGTGAAGACAGAGGCAAAAAAAAGCATTGAGTACATTAGCTTTTTCCTCATCCTCTGTCCACTAAGTTACCTCCCTCATTCAGTAAGGGGCCCACACTTAAACTTATAGATATATGGAGACACCACTGCTTGCACACTCACCCACATAGCTTCCCTCAGTGACATAGCTACCACCTCTCGGGGAGATGGATTAACTACACGGACGGGACAGCTCTCTCCCCTCTGCTTAGAGCATCTTCATTCTTTATGAATAGGTAGGAAAGAACCTCCTGAATGGACAGTAACCAATTGATCAAATATTGCTGGGTCTGCATTCAATATGGGTAACTGGTCCTATTGGGCTGGATTAATAGGAGCATTTCCAGCAGATCGAAAGAAGTGATTATTCCCCTCTATTCAGCACTGGTGAGGCAACATCTGGAGCATTGTGTCCAGTTTTTGCCCTCCCACTACAGAAACAAATTGGAGAGAGTCTAGGGGAGGGCAACAAAAATGATTAGGGGTCAGTGGACTTACGAGGAGAGGCTGAGGGCACGGTCACCCAGAGGGCGGGGCAAGTGGGGCAATTTACCCCAGGCCCTGCAGGGATCCCATGAGAATATAGTATTCTATAGTATTGCAACTTTTTTTTATGGAAGGGGCACCAAAATTGTTTTGCCTCAGGCCCCATGAATCCTCTGGGCAGTTCTGTCCACTCCACCCCCTTGACTCATTCTCCTCCCTCTGAAGCCCCACCTGTGCTCTGCTCTCACTCCCATTTGGCCACTTCCCACTCCTGCTCTTTCTCTTTGGCTGAGGCCTGCTGGTCCCCCTTTTGCTTGCTCCTCTCCTCCCAGAAGGTCTCCTTGTGTCTCTCCACCCCCGCCCCCAAGGTCTGCCTGCTGCCCCCACCTCTCTGCCCTTCCCCTGAGACTCACCCTGCCCAGCACTCACACCTCTCTGCCTCTCCTGAGACCCACCTTTCCCAGCACTCACACCTCTCTATCCCCTCCCCTGACCTGCCCTATCCACCACCCACAGCTCTTTGCCCCACCCATAAGACTGGCCCTGCCCAACACTTGCACCTCTCTGCCCCTCACCTGAGACCCGCCCTGTCCACCTCTTTCCTTGGTCATCTCTTGTTATTCCTTGAAACATCAAGGATGGAATAAAAAGCTGAGTTTACTCCAGGGTGAGGAAGGAAAGGAACCACCAACCCCCTGGCAAAGCTCAGTGCCCCAGAGAAAACCTGCCCCCTGCTATTGCAATCCCTGATGTGCTGGGTTATGATGGTAAAGGAACTGTCTGAATGATCAAGGCAGGAAATGGACAGCAATCTACAGGAACGTCATTGACCACAAACACACTCTCCTCAAGCTCCAGCCAGAAGGGAAATGAGCAGAAATTCTTGCAGTTCAGCCAGGGACACACTTACACAATGGCACATCAGTGTGTGTGTTGTGGAAGCTGGTCTGAGGGAACAACTGGAATTGATCACAGATTGAGAACAGAACTGGAGTGTAGTGAGATACACATTTCAAGCAAGTAGTTGCAGCTGAGTGGTTAAGGTGATGGGCTAGAAATCCATTGGGGTCTCCCTGAACAGGTTCAAATCCTGCCAACTATGGAGGAAGTTATGGTTCTTCAGTTTCAACAGAGCTGGGTCTTGTCTCACTCTCAAGCTATATCTACACTATTGGGTAATGTGGCTTTAAAGTGTTTCAATTAAACAGCTGTTGCATGTCCAAACTATGCCCCTTGTGTCACCAGAGCACATCCAGGCTAGACTCTTGGATGGCCACAGAGAGCAGTGCATTGTGGGTAGGTGTGCAACTGGCTGCTGGTGCTTTGGGAAGGGTTTGCAAAGCCTCATGGGCTGGTACAGCATCACATGATGCAGGTTTCTCTATCCCATTGTTCCATGGGAATCCTACTAGATTGCTAGCTGCTTTTCAACTGCAATGTGCCTGGTGGGGAACAGAGTGTGTTTGTGTGTGGGGGGAGAGGGATTGTGTGGGCACACTGTCTCTAAGTTCAGACAGCTGCTGCAAGCAACCAGTCCTGAGGCAGGGGGAGGGGGACAGCCCCAACATCAGCCCCTGTTTCCCTCACTGGCTCAGCTCAGTACAGCAGCCTCTGTGACACACACACACTGCTGCCTGCTTAGCTCTGTGTCAGGGGTGCTGGAACAGGGGGGGTAGAGGGCCATGGCCCCACCACTCTTTACTGGCTGTTAGGACAAATGATGGAGTGGGGGGAAGGGTGGAGTCTTGGGGGGAAAAGGCGTTCTGTGGGTGTGGCCTCGGGGGAGGGGTGGTGTGAATGTGGGTCCCTGGGGAAGGGGTGTCATGGGAGCACCACAGTTCAGACAACAGTGCCCCCCCACACACTGTAAGGAAGCTCCCGTCGCCCCTGCTCTGTGTTCGTGGCGCGGGAGAGAGCAGTGTTCCACGGCAGTGCTTTGCTCCCCAGGGCTCCGGCAGGGGGGCTCAGGCAGCGATTTAAAGGGCCCGGGGCTCTGGCCTCTGCAGAGAGCCCTGGGTCCTTTAAATCACCAGCTTGGGGAAGCTGAGCCGGGCTAGCACAGCGTACCCGCTCTTGCCGGTACCCCATACCGGACCGGACCGGCTTACTTTCACCTCTGGAAGGTCCTCACCTGGATCAATAACTGGTTAAAAGCTAGGAAACAAAGGGTAGGAATAAATGGTCAGTTTTCAGGATGCAAACAGATAACTAGTGGTGTCTGTACTGGGACTATTCAACATATTGATAAACGATCTGCTAAACAGCGAGGTGACAAATTTTGCAGATGATCCCAAACTACAGAGGATAGTTAAGTGCGGAGCAGCCTGTGAGGAGCTAAAAAGAGATTTCACAAAACTGGGTGAAAGGGCAACAAAATGGCAGATGAAATTCTATGTTGATAAATGCAAAGTGATGCACATTGGCAAACATAATCCCAACTCTACATATAAAAAGATGGGATGTAAAATAGCTATTGCAACTCAAGTGAGAGATCTTGGAGTCACTGTGGATAGTTCTCTGCAAACATCCACTCAATGTGCAGCGGCCAGCAAAAAGCAGGGAGGGTGTCCCTAGTCTCTGTTTGCTGGGAGCAGGTGACATGGGATAGATCACTTGATGATTACCTGTTCTGTTCATTCCCTCTGGGGCACCTGGCTTTGGCCGCTATGGGAAGACAGGACACTGGGCAAAATGGACCCAGTCTGACCCAGTCTGGCTGCTCTTACATCCTTATGCTCCTTTCATACAGATGCCTGGGATTCTGTCTGACAATGTGTCCCTGAGGTCTCAGCCAAAATGCCCAGACAGGCAAACACTCTGGGCTCCTGAAGCCTCTGCCCCCCACCTGGTGCCTATGGCTCATCCCTGCCCCTTGCAGCTGCTCCTTGCTGTAGAAGGTGAAAGGAGCGGAGGCAGCGCAGGAGCCTTCTGGGGATGCAGATCTGAGGCTTTGGGAGAGACACATTGTCTGAGACATCGGAGCATTGTAAACCATGCAGCCACCACCTCAATCAGGGCCTGTTCCAGCCCTGAGTCTGGGCTACCACGATCCCTCCTGCAGAGCAGGGTGCCCACAGATTACAGCCTGAAAATAGGCATGTGACACTAATTCCTGTTCTCGCTGGCAGGGTCTGACCTAGACCAAGTGGCACCCCAGGGAAGACATTAAAAATTTTAAGTATCTTATTTTTCATTGCATTTGTAGCTCAGTACATGATTTTGATGTACAATTTCGATGCATGATTTTCTCTGTCATATAAGATGCTAAATTTGCAGGCTAGGTTCCGTAAACCTGTATTTATTCATGCCATATATAAGCAAATAAAACAAATGCATTTTCTTTAAGCATATAGAAACTTTTTAATTTTAACGGTAACTGAAATGTACTAACATCTAGAAATGGAACTGTCACCAGCACAGGGCTGGCCAGGATTAAATAGTGTTACAGTAGGAGACAGCGTTAGGATGTTAACCCCAGGCCTTTAGTTGAAAGGTGGTTTCTCTCACCTTTCCCCCATGAACTGAAGCGCAGCATTAAAGAGATCCAAAGATTGGCCAATGGCATTTTCAAGTGCTAAAATAGCAAGCGATGTCGCTCTCTCATTGGCCATCAGTGACTGAAGATGTGGTTTAATGAGCCAAAAAGAAACCTAGCAGCTGCTGAAGTAGTTCAGTTGGGAGCGTGCTAGACTAGCAGGCTATTCTATCCAGCTTTGTGCACAGGTAGGATGTTTTCTGAAAGGTGCAGCAGTTCCTTTAACTGCCACAAGTCCCTCATTTCAGGCTATGCAGCAGGAAAAGACAGCATGGGCTTCTGCACCGAGTTGGCCCACCTGACCTTTCAGTCTTCTCTTGCTCTTTGTCAGGAAGGAGAAAAAGAAGAAGCTCTCCCTCAAGCTGGAGTCACACGGGCGAGGTAAGGACGACTTCCTGAGTGCCGGGTCCAATCCTCTGCTCTGCCAGCTGACCTATTGAAGGGCTGCCACCACTTTCTCTAAGTTTGTCCATTGGTCTGTGGCAGGGTGAGCAACAGCCAAGCAGATGGAGTTTCTGTAGTGTAGTGGTAATCACATTTGCCTAACACACAAAAGGTCCCTGATTCAAAGCCAGGCAGAAACATGCTGGTTTCCTTTTCCCAGATCCCCTTGCTGTTCAGGAAGGCTCTCCTCCTTCTGCCACTGGCCTGTCTCTGGGATAACTCCAACCCCTGCATGACAGAAGGTGCTGAAAGCAGTGGAAAAAGCACCTTGGTGTCAGGCTGGAGAACCTAGAGGAGTTAGGCATGTTACCTTTCAGAGACTTGTGGCTTGGCCTCCTCTGCCCTTGGAGATTGGCAGGTGGATGCCGGCTCTTCCTGCTGGCCTTCTTTGCCTGACTTCCAAAAGAAGGAAGTGAGGCAGGAATGGGGCAAAAGAGGAAAGTCAAGCTGAGAAAGGCAGGGCAGAAACTAAGCACATCATTGTGGCTAAGTGGGGTTAGTAGAGCACCATCATTCACTCTGCAAAGCCTGGGGAGGTGTGGTTGGCTGCTGGGAGGCAGAATCCTGTGCCTGCCTCTTGGCTTCCCAGGGATGGCTACTTGCAGCCCAGGAGAAGAAGGGGGGTTCTGGGTCAAAGGAAAACAAGCAAAGCTGAGTCCAAGTGGAGAATGGCTGCTCCTTTATGGCCAACCTGGTGGCATGACTGATGGTTTTAGAGGTGGAGGCTCGGCTGGCTGTGAGCAACTGGGATCCAGGAAACCCCCACCTGCCCTTCTGAGGGCCAAACCATGGAGGTACGGTTGTCTGCTGGGAGATAGACCCCTGTGGCTGGCTGTTGGCATCCCAGGGATGGCTCCCTGCAGCCCAGGAGAAGCGGGGTTCTGGGGGGAAGGAAAGTAAGCAATGACGAGGCTGAGTAGGCTCCTTTCTGGCCAAGATGATGGGCTGTGGTGGGTCTGGGTGTTGCCTGTAAGCCATAAGTGGACTTGGTGCAGTGAAAACTGCTGCTCCATTCTGGCTGACCTGGGGGTGCCATGGACGACTTGGGAGTTGGGGCAGGGCCCTGGCTGTGAGCAAATGGGATTCAGGAAGCCCATCCTGCCCCTCCAGGGGCGGAGACTTCTTCTTCTCTCCTGCCATGGGGACTCTGGCCTCAAGCCTGCCCAGAATATGCTGTAGCTCGAGCATTAAGCCTTCCTGTGTGGCCTGTGCTGGAGCTGACCCTGCACCCCTGTGGGGCACTGTTGGGGGAAATCCCGACTGCTGGTCACTTTGGGAGCTGTGCTGCCCGAGGTAAGCACCTCCCCTCCGACCACCTCCTGCACCCTTACCCCTGCCCCAGCACAGAGGCTCTCTGTGTCTTGAACAAGCACTGTCAAGGATGGGCCAAGAACTTCTGCTCTGTTTTTGTTTAAGAGACACACAAAAAAGGGATCCCAGCGGACAAGTTTAATTCACAAGCACAAACTGGCCGGCCAAGCCAGGATCTCTGTTACTCAGAAGGCTCTTCAGCCAGCTCTTCCCAAAGACCAGTCTCTGGGGGCTTTTGTGACATGATGTACCTCAAAATAGCCCCCTGTAGCTCACATATTCATCATTCATATATGACTGTGATATCTCATACAAACAATTCCATGTCAGTTATCACATGAAAAGTCATGATCTGCTAAAATCGGTTACTCTGTCCAAATATGTATAGCATGAGGGTGTATGAAGTTATGCATTTTGCTGTATGGTTGTTACTGAAATATGCTATAATTTTGCTAGTGACCCCTGCCAAGGAGGGAGTTCAACAACCATGAATCAGCAGAGGAATTGTAATTAAGGGATTTCCAATTCAATTACAGATGCCCAAACACAACACTCTGGGGACTGCTCAAGTCTATGAGTCAGTTGCACAAGATCACACCAGGAGGATTCCCCAACCTAGTGACTCAGCAGAGCCCACCCGGACACGTCTGGGCAAGTGTCTTCTAGACACTTGAACTAAGGATATAAAATAGGAGACTGTGGCATCATGTTTTTGCCTTTGTCCTCCCCCACCTATGTTGGAAGCAGCAGGAATCCTGAGAAAATGAAGGGGGGAATTCTATGTATTAAGGAGGGTAACATCCAGTGGGGTGAGAAAAATACTTGACCTAACTACTGCCTAGTGTAATAAGGTGTAAAATTTAGATTTTGCTGTGGTCATACAGTGCTTAGTACTCTGCGTTGTGGCCCCAAGAGCCATGGATGCAAGTTGAGTTACGATGACCTTTTCCTTGTCTCCACATTTCTTAGGTGCCTCCTTCAAACACTGCTCAGAAAAAACGAATGGTTTCTTTTGGAAGTATTTGCATTGCAAGGCAGAGGCAGTCTTCTCTGTTTCCTCAGAAGATTGACCAAAAGATGGGAAGAGCAGACACATTTGGCAAGGCACCACTGGGTGCTGCATCCCTAACTCCACTTTACCTGGCAGGTGAGTCAGCCAGCTTAGCCACGATGCCACTCTCTGGAACTTTTCTCCCAACTGCTCCATTTTTTATCAGTGACTATCTAAAGGAAGGTGACATGCCATCTGCATGTGGACATCCCCAGTGAATCACAAGGACGTGTGGCGCAGGCTCTCACATTGCAACTATTGCAGTCAAAGCAGCCACCATGCTAATGCCAGTCACAGCAGCCTTTTCATCAACTCCAGGCTTGTGATTTGATTCTTTCCAATGCTTCTCTACAAAGAAGCCTTTTCCTTAGCAAGGAATGACTTGGCTACCAAGGGTGGTCTCTTCAGTTTCCTAGGAAGACACAGGAAAATATGAGCAGAGGAGACAAAAGTCATACACAAAGGCAACACTGGGAGTTGAACCCACGATCTCCTGTTTAGTGGACAGGTGCTTTAGCCACCTAAGCCATGGTGTCTGCCTCCAGAAAGTGTTTGCAACTGTTCCATTTGATGGCCCAGGACAACACCTGCAAATTCTAAAGGACAGACATTCCACATTTCCCTCAAGACCTGCAGACCTTGAGGTGTCTGGCTCTCCGTGCACAGAAAGCCACAGCTGAGATGACAGAGGGCTTCTAACATGTGCTTCTCCCACCAGCCACTGTGATCATATAGCGGTTAGTGATCTGTGTTTCAGTCGCAGCAACCTCGGCTCAGTTCTCAGTCATGGTTACATTTCCACCAGCTCTAAGCTTCTCATTTGCCATTTTCCAAGTGTGGGGAGCTGTCTGCCCCCAACCAAGCAGGAGAAAGATTAAGGCAGCCTTGCAGAGGCTGCGCAGAACCCGGCCTATCAGGAAAGGGCTTATTGGGAGAGCCAATCAGGAGAAGGCTTGCTGGAGCAGCCCATATATAAAGGGCTGCTCAACACAGGAAGAGAGTCACTGCTTGGAGTTTGAGGAGGGAGGTTTGGCTGGGGCTGGGGCTGGGGCTGGGGCTGGGGAACGGTGAGCACCATGATCAGAGTAGTGCTGGGTGGGTAAGGGGAGCATGAGTGACCTTCTGGCCGAATTCTGCCAGACTGAGGCCCTAATACAAAGTCAGAGGAAAGTGCTGGGGCTGTGGGGAAGTGGTCCAGGGAAACAGATGCAGGGTTGGACGTTCACGACTTTTGCCTCCGTAGTGGCTGACACAGGTGGCTACACCCTGGACTGCAGCCAGCGACTGAGGCAAGTGTCCGGGTAGAGAACAGCTGCCCCCGGGAAGGGGGGAGAGATCTGAGTGGGGCACAGCCAGAGGGCTGTGTCCATAAGAGGACACTGAAGTCCTGAGATTGCCATGGGTCCTAATGATAAAACAGATGCAGCCAGATGCCACTAGATGAAGGCGCACCAGTGAACCAGAACTTATTACCAGGTTAGCCAGCAAGAGGCAGCACAGCAATGAGGCATGCCCCATGGCACCAAGCCTTAGCCACAAGGAAGGCTCTCTCTGTCTTGAACAAGCACTTAGAAGGATTCTGCTGACATGTCTTTTCTATTTTTGAAAAGAGATACAA
Organism: Gopherus flavomarginatus; assembly: GCF_025201925.1. Classification (NCBI taxonomy): domain Eukaryota; kingdom Metazoa; phylum Chordata; order Testudines; family Testudinidae; genus Gopherus; species Gopherus flavomarginatus. The sequence continues at coordinate 140,599 of NW_026114805.1, read as the reverse complement.
AAAAGGAGCCAACAGACACACTAGGTTCAGCAAGGAAGAACTGGCAGGCCAAGCCAGGCTCTCCTGGTTAGTATGAAGGCTCTTCAGCCAGCTCTTCCCAAATATCACTATCTAGAGACCTTTTAACAGCCACTGCAGATGCTGACCACAAAACAGGCAAAGAGATGCCAAAATAGAGTTCTCCGCTGCCGGCAGCCATCACGCTACAAGGAGTTCTGTGCACAGAGAGGCCCCTGCGGGGGGGAAGAGGCCTTGTTAGAGACTCTTCTGACACCAGCCGTTCTCAAATAGTGTTTAGTGTTCTGTGTTGTGACTTCAGCATCCACAGATGCCAGTTCAGTTGGGGGACATTTTTCCTGTCTCCACATTTGTCTAGTGCCTCCTTTCAACACTTGTCACCAAAAAGACCTGTTTCTTTTGCAAGCAATGTACAGCTAGGCAAAGGCAGTCTTCTCCATTTCCTCAAAAGATCACCAAGCTGTGAGGAGAGGACACACATTTAGCCAGGCTGGATCCTGAATCTTCTCTTTATTCAGCAGGTGTCCGAGAAAGACACAAATCTACACCATGTAGAGGTCAAAAATAGGAGTTTATTACACACAGTGCTTGCGGAGTGTCACCTTGCTTATTATGCTCAGAGACATTGTTAATTAATTAATTGCAATAGAATATATAGATTTTTCACAAGCAGGGGAAAGTGACGGGGTAGGCAGTTCCACACCCAGGGATAGGTTTTGCAGCAAGACAAGATAAGCACATTAGCCAATAGTTAACAGATTACATAATGTCTCCACCCATGGTCTCAAGTTAGCAAGTTAACATTTCATTAATACTTTGATAAAATGTTGTTAGTATAAAATATCTATGTTGAATTCTGTTTTGGGGTCCATAGGAATGGAGCAACTCCTTTGATTGTCCAACAGGTACATTCCTAAGGGGTAAAGCAAAGAAACAGTGAAAGTATATGGCAAAAAAGATTTTCTGTGTGTCTAAAGGCAGGCATTGGTCCCTGGGAAGGGACGTGGAAGGATGACATATCTTATACTGACATGTGACAACTTTTCATAAACTCAAGACTGGATCTCTGGGAAGAACGTCTCCCTACAGAAGAAACAAACGCAGTAGGAACAGGGATTCTTTGTTCAATCTGCAACTCTGAATAAGACACAATTCTTTAGTTCTTAGCTCCAACACCTGGCAATTTGCTGACCAGGCCTATCTTAGCAAGCAAGGCTTTCTGTTTACCCCAGCTTTCTCTTAGCTTATCACTATTTGCTAGGCCTCTGGTCCTTGACCATACTCTGGACTTTGAGTCTGGAAAAGAGCTGGCACAATCCATGCACCAGGTTGCTACATAAACAGCAAATAGATTTTTAATCCTTCACATGAAGTAATGGCAAAGCTCTTGATTCAGGCTTGTAGCAGCTATGGAATAAACTGCAAGTTCAAATCAAGTCTCTGGAGTCCATCCGCAACTGGGATGTGGCATTCAGTCCTTTGTACAGAGCTGAAGCTTGTTTGTAGCAAAGTCCCTCCAGAGGTATGAAGCAGGACTGAAGACAAGATGGAGATGAGGCATCAGCCTTTTATAGTCTCTTGCCACGTGGTCTTTGCTTTCTTTGTCCCAAGGACACTCTATCCAGCACGTGGCATAGAAAAACCTTTGAGTTCTGTCCACAGGCAGGTCCCTGCATACCTTGCTGAGTCACAAGGTGTATCTGCCTTCTCTCAATGGGTCGATTGTATAACTGATGGTCCTTAGTGGGCCATGAAGCAGGCTAGGCAGAACTGCCAACAACTTGTCTTGAGTGTTCCCCAGAAACAGAGTACGAGTTTTAAATATGGACAGCATAGAACCAATATTCATAATGTCAACTACAAAAATGATACACATCTAGAGATAGCATCATTATAATCAGCCAATCAGAACCTCTTCACAGACCCCATACATGGCAACTTTTCCACAATATTGGCTGCAAATATAGAACAGTGGTCGCAATGGTGATCTATACAGTTACAGATTAAGTCATTAATGTCACAGGAGGTGACATGGTATCAGTGAGACTGATATTGGAATGCTGCCTCCAGTTTTGGTGTCCTCGGTTTAAAAAGATGATGTGAAATTGGAGCTGGGGCAGCAAAAAGCCACCAAATGTTCTGAGGGCTGGAGAAAAATGCATTCTAGTAAGCTATTGAAAGAGCTCAGTCTGTTTAGCTTATCAAAAGAAGATTGAAAGGTGACTTCACTGAAGTGTTGAAGGGCCTTAATGGAGAGAAAATATTGGGTGTTAGAGGGCTTTTTAATTGAGCAGAGAAAGGCATAACAAGACCCAATGGCTGGAAGGTAAAAAGAGACAAATTCATATTACAACTAAGGCACAAATATTCAACAGCGAGGATGATTCACCACAGGAACAGGCTACCAAGGAAAGTGGTGGATTTGCCATCTCCTGATGTCATTTAATGAAGACTAGATGCCTTTCTGGAATGTGTTTGCCCCCAAAGTAGCTCTTTTGTCATACAGGAAGCCTGCGATATGAAGGGGTTCAGATTAGGAGCTCTAATGGCCTCTTCTGGCCATAAAGTCGACTAATTTTTGAAAAACTGAGTGTAGCATTGGCAGCAGCGTCTGATATTTTCCTGTCTAGCTGGCTTGCTTCCTAGAACGAATGCTCCTTGAGTGGGGTGATCCACAGGGAGTAGCTTAAACCTGCAAAGAGCCTGGCCAGGGGCAGGACATTAACACAGCAAGGGAGGGGTGTGGCAGTGACATCACAAAGGCCTTTTTCAGCACCTCAGACTATTGGTCAAAGGTGGTGGGGAGGTGGTGACCTCACAGAGAGATGCTGACATCATCCAGGCAGGACAGAGGCGAGGGGCCAGGGAAACCTCAGAGACCCCTGTGGCTTTGCTTCAGCAAGTCTTCTACTCCAGGTCTCCTTGAGGACTGACAGAGTATTCGGGTTCACGGATGTGAGTGCCAGGAGGAACCTCTTTCGAGTTTTCTCCTTCCCTTGTAGTGATTTTACTAGAAAACTGCCAGCCCTGTTTAGAAGGCAAGTGCCTCCTGGAGGTCTGAAACCTGTTCAGTCTGATCCATCTGGTGAGAGTTGAATTCTAGGCATTGAAAACACGAGCTTAAGGAGGCAGAATTTTATTCCACGCCTGGGATTTGTCCCTTCGAATCACTGGGGACATTAGGGTTTGTCCTTTTTGTTTCACCTTTCCCTCCATCCATCCCTCCCTCCCTTCTCTTTGTCTCTTGCTTCTTTTGTCCTTTCTCCTGTTCCCCTCCCAACACCAGGGTGTGTGTGTGTGTGTGTGTGTGTGTGTGTTGCAGGGGAGTGCTCTGCAGCTCCCACTGTGGGTGATCCATCCAAAACTGTGGGGCTGAAATAGTGCTCTGACAGTGATCCCCACTGGTGACCTGGCCCATCCTTTGTGCTCTCTGGTGAGAACCCTCAGCCTTCCCTCCTCAGGCTCTACTCTGATTGGCAGGGAGGAGACTCAGGTCCTTGTTCTCTTTTAAGATCAAGGAAATAAGTCAGAACCAGTTCTATGTTGGACAAATTTTGGTGCTTCTCTGCATTAATTGTCTCTGAGCAGTTCATGATTCTGAGCAGTTCATTGCAGTTCTCCTCAAATACTTGCTGAATAATTACTGTGCACTGCTGTTGGTCTGGAGCTCATCTGAGAGCACTTTATTCAGGTCATTCAATGTCTGAAATTTAAGTTCCAATGGTTAGTTTGAAAATCAGGGTTCTTGGGTCCAATTCCCAACTCTGCCACTGACTTGCTGTGTGACATAAGACGAGTCCATTCTCCTTTTTCAGCGTTACCTTCTCCCTTTTTCAAGTACAGATAATAATGATCTGCTCCTACCTACCTCACAGTGGGTGGAGGATGGGGATCCATTTGAGAGTGTCACTCGGAGTAGGGCATAGTATGAGGTGTCCGTTTACTCAGAGCAGATTAACACATAATAGAATAGCTGAAATAGTCTAATTGATTTGTATGTTTTTATTTTGAAATTGTTAAGAGCAGCAATGACTTAGCTCAGACTGAAGCATCTTATCTAATGTTTGAGATCTAAGTGTCTCCTCTTGTGTGCGACAAGACAATTTAACACACTGTGACAGACAGGAGATGCTTTTGTTTTGCAACAAAATATTTTAGCAAAGAACTTTTATCCCACTTGTTATGATTTCGAGAAACAAACTGGTTTAGTCTGAATGGGATTTTCTGACAGAAACGGTTTGAATGACATTTCCCCACCATCTCGATTCCTGGCTCTATCCCTGCCTCTGGGGGGTTTGTTGTCCATTAGAACAGGAGTTGGAACGGGTGGCTTTTCTTTCTGGCTCTGCCACCACTTTGCTTTGTAGGCCCTTGGGTAAGTCACTTCCCTTCTCTGGACCTCAGGCTCCCCTCATCTGTCCAATGGGAACAGGGACAGTTCTTGAACTCTGGGTGGTTGTGAGCCTGAGTGAGACAAGGGGCGTTAAAGCCCTCTGTGAAGGAGAAAAGGGAACTTCTCAGTGACTGGGGCTCCTCTCTGTATGGCCCCAATGGGGAAGGAAAGAGGTGGTGTGGGGGAGAAGACAGGCAGAAGGGGTCAAATGGGGCTAAACCAGAAATGAGGAGATTTTCTTCCTGTTAAAATACCCTGGAGTCTCATGGCTGAAAAGTCGCATCTTTAGTTAGGTATGAAACAGCAGCCTTTCAATTACCAGGCAAAGGTGTGAACCACAGAGACTGATAATTGCCTGCTTCCCAGCTTTGCCTAAGAAGCAACTGCAGTGGTGCTACTGGTTAGTGCAAAAGGGGTTACTACTGGGCTTATGAGTTCAAGCCTTACCTTGAATACTGGTTTCTATTACCCCTGTAGCTTCCCTAACTTGTTTTGCCCAATTCACATGGAAAGTACCCTACTAGGAAAAGGAGAATAAGTTCTGAAATGTGGAAGCTGATGCTCAGCTTGGAAATATCCACCCTCTGCTGCCATGAATTCCAGTAGATTGTTCACTGTCAGCGAAAATTGATCTATTAGCTGCCAGGAAAGGTGTCTGGGCACCATATCCTCCTGCTTCTTCCAGTGCACCCCTGGCTCAGTCACGGCTGCAGAAGGATTCTACATGCATTGAGTCTAACTCTTTTCTAAGCCTTCTTAGCATAGCTGGTAGTGTCTCAGTCTCATAATCTGAAGGCCTTGAGTTTAAACCTCTCAGAAGACAATGGTTTTTGCTCCCTGCTTCAAATTTTCTAAAGGAAATCAGAGAAAAGAGACTACAGGACAGTGTTTTCTAGACACCTTCGCATCCATCTAACACACACACACACAGAATCTTCTAAGGCATTAACTTTTCCTTCTCTATAGAGTTTGTATTCTCCATAGAGCAAAATATATCAAAAATATGCAAGTCTAAACCTAATACAATATGAAACTCAATACAGATAAAATCTCACCCTCAGAGATCTTCCAATAAGCTTCTTTTGCAGACTAGGCTTATTTCTAGTCTGGGCCCAATCTTTTCACCTGGCGTAATCCTTGTTCCAGCTCAGGTGGTAGCTAGGGGATTTCTTATGACTGCAGCCACCCTTCTTCTGTTCTATCCCCTTATATAACTTTGGTACAAGGCAAGAATCTTTTGTCTCTCTCCTGGGGAAAAGCCCAAGGTTTAAGATGGATTCCTGTACCAGGTGACATGCTCACATGTCCTGTGAGACCCCAAGCCTTCATTCTTCCTGGCCTGACTCACAGATGGTGCAGGACAGAGCCCATCTGCAGTCAATTGTCCTGGTTAATGGGAGCCATCAACAGTCCAAACCACTATTAGTGGCCCACACTTTGCATCATTACAAGAAGACCTCAGAGTTATTGTTCATATTTCTAGTTTCAGATACAAGAATGATCGGTTCATACACATACGATGAACACACACAGTCGATTATAAACTTTGTAATGCTACCTTACATGCATAAAGCATATTCCAGTTACATTATATTCACACTCATTAGCATATTTTAATAAAATCATCTGGAGTGCAACGTCATAGCAGGGAAAGGGTTTTACTGCAGCACCTGGGAGTAGTTGAGTTTCATGTACAGGCCGTGGTATGAGTTTCTCCAGGTTTCTCGTAAGCACACAGGGCCCTTAGCAGGTGCTCTCGATTCAGGAATGGCCCAGACATGATAAAGTGATGGGAATTGCGTTTTCCTTTTTAATTTTTGTATTTCCAATGACATTTCTGTTTGTGATTTCGTTTTGCTTTGTATAACTGTGTTTTCTCTTGGATTTGCTATTTAACTAAAAAAAGAATAAGGCCTCAGGGGGCCGGATGAAGGAGCATGCTGGGGCTAGGACTGCTGAGAGAGTGAAAGCATCAGGTTTTCTGTATTGTTTTCTGCCTTCATTTTCTGAGCAGTTTGTTTTCAGCGTCAAATTTGCTCAGTTGGTAGAGCATCAAACTTTTAATCTGAGGGTCCAGGGTTCAAGTCCCTGGTCAGGTAGAAGGACAATTCCCCAAGATTTTCAAAAGGCATCTCCTGAGGACTCTCTTTGACTTCAGTTTTTCCTTTTCAGAACTTGGCCTTTCCTAGGAAGGGCTCTTTACTGCTTGGGACTGAAAGTGCTACTTCCTCACCTGTCCACTGGCATTACAGTCTGGAGGAAGAAAGGCCTCTGGGCCTGCAACAAAGTGCTGTGTGCTGATTTTTTGAGCAAATGTAGGGCTGGCCAGAAAGGCATGTTCCCACTGGGTATTCCCTAACAGAAAAAATTGTCCAAACAGAGTCTTTCATGCCAGAAGTCAAACTCTCTTGATAGGTCCCCTGCTGGTCCCATGGTGTAAGGGCTGGTGTTCAGAGCTGTAAATCCTAAAATCAAAGTTCAAGCCCCTGTAGAATTGTGGGGTCCTTTCATTGCCAGCTAAATATTCTGGGATTTCCAACGCTTCCTCTTGCTCTCTCCAATGACATGGTAGCCTGTCTCTTGCCTGCTAGCTGTTGTGACTCGCACAAGAGGGCATGTTTGATCCCAAAACAAGGCCCTCCCTTAGGCTCAGTCTGAATAGAAGTCAATGTAGCACTGCATGAGACAGGTCAATTTTATTTTGCTTTGTATATCTGTGTTTTCTCCTGGATCTGATATTTAACTAAAAAAAGAAGAATGTCTCTGGGTGCCACATGGAGAAGCAAGATGGGCATAGGGCTACTAAAGAAGCAAGAGTAGCAAATTTTCTTCCCTCTTTTTCTTGACTAGTTTCTCTTCTGCATCAAACTTGCCCTTTTCTTTCTATGAGCCTGGCTAGCTCAGTTGGTAGAACATCAGACTTTTAATCTGACGGTCCAGCGTTCAAATCCCCGGTTAGGTGAAAAGGGAGCATTTCCCCATATGGTACTCCTCCCACAATTGAAAAAGGCATCTCCTCAGCATGTTATTTCACAACAGTAGTTTTTCCTCCAGGACTTGGTCTTTCCTAGAAAGGGCCATGTGCTACCTAGGATGGAAGGGGCAACTTCCTCACATGGCCACTGGACTCTCAGTCTGGATTAATAAAGGCCTCTGGGAATTGCAGCAAACTGTTACATGGCAACTTGGTGAGCAAATGCAGGGCTGCACCCGCAGGGTCATCCACACCAGAACTCAGCTGAGATCTGGGGGTTCCCTATTGGTGCCATGGTGTCAGAGCAGCCCTCAGGACTTTGAATCCTGCAATCTGAGTTGAAGTCTCAGTAGGATCTGAGGACAATTCCTGTGCAACCTAATCCTGCTGGGTCTTCCAAGGCTCTGTCTTGCTCTCTCAAATGATATGAAAACCTGCCTTTTGCCTGCTAGCTGTTGTGACTTGAGCACAAGAGGGGATGTTTGATCCAGATGGCTGGTCGTGCATGGAGTCCTGTAGGTAGGGATGGGAGCTCCATTTCCTCTGAGTCCTGAAGCTGGGCTGCAGCCTGGCCTAGGAGGCAGCCCTATTGGTTGACCAACTGGCCCAAAGTCACTTGGGCGGTGTTGGTGTTCCCCAGGAATGCTGAAAGGCCTAAGGGAGGGAGGCTTAATACTCCTCCCTATCTGCCAGGGTGGAAGAGGAGAGATGCAAGAGTGGGCAGGTTGATGAGCTGGGCTTTCTAGCATTTAGTTGGGTACATGTTGAGGAACGCAAACTGGGAGAAGCAGTTGCTGGCCTGTGAGGAATGGCTCAGCCGGTGGCGGAAGTAGACCTTGTAATTACCTACAAAGCTGTGATGCTCCAGACCTATCTTTCGGCTACAGGGAATTTCCTCAGCCATGTATTTCCCCCTGCTCCATGAGTACTGCTGAGGCTGAACATGATGGCCTTCCATTTCTTGTGGGGCAATAGGATATCCCTACCTAGACAGGAGACGTGTGGCTTTTCTGCCATATTAGAAGAGAGGTTGGGCCTGGTGGGCTTTGAAGTCTTTTATGGCTTTACTTTTTTGTTTTTACATTTTCAGTGGGTGGCTCCCAAGCAAGAGTTGACTCACCTGATCTTTCTTTCTTCTCCTGCTCTTTCTCAGCAAGGGGAAGAAAAAGAAGCTCTCCTTCAAGCTAGAGTCAGAAGGACAACATAAGGATGACTTCCTGAGTTCCGGCTCCAGTCCTTTGCTCTGCCAGCTGACCCATCGAAGGGCTGCCATCACTTTCTCCAGGTTCGCCCATCGGTGTGTTCAGAATGGAGAGGGGTGACTAGTGGTGTTCCCCAATGGTGAGTCCTAGGACCAATCCTATTCAACTTAGTCATAAAAGATCTGGAGAAAGGGGTAAACAGTGAGGTGGCAAAGTTTGCAGATGATACTAAACTGCTCAAGATAGTTAAGACCAACGCAGACTGTGAAAGATTTTCAAAGAGACCTCATAAAACTAAGTGATTGAGCAAAAAAAATGGCAAATGAGATGTAATGTGGATAAATGTAAAGTAATGCACATTGGGAAAAATAACCCCAACTATACATACAATATGATGGGGGCTAATTTAGTTACAGTTAATCAGGAAAGATATCTTGGAGTCGTCATGGATAGTTCTCTGAAGACGACCATGCAGTGTTCAGCAGCAGTCAAAAAAGCAAACAGGATGTTAGGAATCATTTAAAAAGGGATAGAGAATAAGACAGAGAATATTTGCCCTTATATAAATCCATGGTACACCCACATCTTGAATACTGTGTATAGATGTGGTCTCCACATTTCAAAAAAGATATACTGGCAATAGAAAAGGTTCAGAGAAGGGCAACTAAAATGATTAGGGTTTGGAATGGGTGAGATTAAAGAGACTAGGACTTTTCATTTTGGAAAAGAGGAGACTAAGGGGGGATATGATAAAGGTATATAAAATCATGAAGGATGAGGAGAAAGTGAATAAGGAAAAATTATTTACTTGTTCCCATAATATAAGAAATAGGGGCCACCAAATGAAATTAATGCACAGCAGGTTTTAAAGAAATAAAAGGAAGTTCTTCTTCACACAGTGCACAGTCAACATGTTGAACTCCTTGCCTGAGGTGGTTGTGAAGGTTTGCACTATAAGAAGGTTTAAAAGAGAACTAGATAAATTAATGGAGGTTAAGTCATGAATGGCTATTAGCCAGGATGGGTAAGGAATGGTGTCCCTAGACTCTGCTTGTAAGAGGATGGAGATGGATGGCAGGAGAGAGATCACTTGATCATTGCCTGTTAGGTTCACGCCCTCTGGGGCACCTTGCTTTGGCCACTGTTGGCAGACAGGACACTGGGCTGGATGGACCTTTGGTCTGACCCAGTATAGCCATTCTTATACTCTTATGAAGGGAGGGGCAGAGTCTTCTGACAGAGTTTCTGTAGTGTAGTGGTTATCACGTTTGCTTAATATGCAAAAGGTCTCTGGTTCAAAACCAATCAGAAACAAAATTGCTTAGTTTTCCCAGCTTCCCTGGTTGTCTAGCAAAGTTCCTACTGCTGCCACTGGGATGTACCTGTGATAAATCCAACCCCTGCAGGACAGAGGCTGGGGAAATGAGCTGAGAAAGAGACTTGGCATCAGCAGAAGAAAGCTAGAGGATCTGGGTCAGTCACCTTTTGGAGCCTTGTGGCTTGGTCTCTTCTGCCCTGGGAGGTTGGCTGGTGGAGACCAGCTCTTGCTGCTGGCCTCCTTTGTGTGACTTGCCAAAGGAGGAAGTGAGGCAAGAATGGGGCAAAAGAGGAAAGTCGAGCTGAGGAAGGCAGGGCAGAAGCTAAGCCCCTCAGTGCGGCTAAGTGGGGTTAGTAGAGCGCCACCATTCATTCTGCAAAGTCTGGGGAGGTGCAGTTGGCTGCTGGGAGGTAGGACCCTGTGCCTGCCTCGTGGCTTCCCAAGGATGGCTACTTGCAACCCAGGAGAGGAAGGATCGTTCTGGGTGAAAGGAAGACAAGCAAAGCTCTGGGAGGAAATTTGGGTGCGGGGTGCGGGCTTTCTGCTTGGGGTTGGGGTGCAGGAGGGGGTGGTGCTTACCCCGAGCACTGCAACTCCCGAAGTGACCAGTACACACAATCCTGTGACAGCAGCTCTCAGATCAGTGGGGACAGTGAGTCTCCATGTGCCGCTACCTGCAGGCTCGGCCCCCAGAGCTCCCATTGGCTGCAGTTCTTGGCCAATGGGAGCTGTGGAGTTGGTTCTCGGGGCAGAGGCAGCACATGGAGACATTCCCCCCACCCCAGGGGATGCTGGGAAATGCCAGACACTTCTGGAAGCGGCACGGAGGGACAGAGGCAGAGTGTGCAGGGAGCCACCTTAGTGCTGCTGGCACGTCTCTGCACACCCATTGTGGGAGGGGGGCAGAGGGCCTCCATGAGCTGCCTGGAGTAGGGGCAGAGCACAGAGCTGCCTCCCCTCTCAGGTCTATTACAGGAGTGGGTGAGTGGGCTCTTTTGGCCCGCAAGGTGCAGCAGGTCAGACTTGATGATCACACTGGTCCCTTCTAACCTTAAATGCTCTGAGTCTAAAAGGGAGAGGGAAGTAAAGAAAAAAAAACCCCAAAAATTGTAATACCAGGGTGACTCCACCTGCTCACTGTATAGTCCTGCCCCTTTCTTCCTTCACTGGGTGTTTAATGACCTGCAGGACATTGATTCTCTCATTCCATTGATAAACTGATACAACGTGACGGAAATTAAACTTGTTTCCAGCTGAGAAAACAGCACCTCAGTTTGGTGGCTGGGAATTGAACCTACGTCAACTGCTCAAAAGGCAGCCATGTTCACCCCTATACCACCAACACATCTGGGGAAATTACTCCTTATGCTTGCCCAATGAGGCTAGGCCAGAATTGAGGCATTTTCCTGCCTGTTAAAATGTACTGGATTCTCTTCACAAAAACGCCAAACACTTCTATCTTCACCTGGGTTTGAACCATCAGCCTTTCAACTAGCCACCAACTTTGTTAATCACCGACACAGGTAACTGCCTACTTCCCAGGCTTGTGTATGAAGCACCTACAGGGATACAACTGGTTAGTGAGGGAGGCGCACTGCTGGGGTTATGAGTTCAGGCCTCACCCAACACACCGGTTTTCATTAGCCACAGAGCTTCCCTCATTGCTTTGTCTCATTCACATGGAAAGTGCCATACGAGAGTGATGAGAGTAAATTCTAAACTCTGAAATGTGGCAGTGGCCCAGAGACTGGGATAAGGGGTTTGAAGAGAAAAAGCTCTAGGAGTATAAAACCACACAGTGTCCAGGGGCAGGTATGGTACAATGCCTCAACAGGGAGCCATGAAGGGGGGTTCCACTCTCTCTGTGAAATGTCCTGAGAGGTATTTGAAGATGAAGGTAACGCCATGGCTAACAAGTGACTGGCACGTCCTGGGTTCAAGAAAGGAAGGGACTTGGGTTAATTGTCTGAAGATTTGCGTTACCGTCACTGTCTGACCCCCCTTCAGCTTGGAGCAGGTTTGTACGTTGCTGGGTGGAACACACAGACTCCTGGAGAGCAGGGGCAGCTGTTTCCATGGCAGAGAGCCTGACACTTAGGAGACTTTCTATACTTGCTGTTTTGAAGCAATTCAATAAAATAACGGTGGATCTACAATGTCCAGTCCAATATTTCAGCCCCCTGCTGCAAAAACGCTATTTTAGAATCTACACAGGAGGCTTCCAGTGCTAGGACACCTGACCAGAGAGCTCAGTGGGGGTGTAACAGCTGCTGACTCTGAGGGTTCTGGGCAAAATCCACTTGCTGGTGAAAGTGTTTTGATTTATTTGATTGATAATGAGCACCAGCTACCAGGGGAGAAGCCCTGTGAGTCGCTGCCACTGGGAAAGGGCAGGGGGAGGGGGAACAAGAGGAGAAAGGCAGAGACATTGGATACGAGGAATTGCGGGGAGAAGAAAGAGAGAACAGAGAGACAATACATGATTGAAGCAGAACCGGTGTCCCAACTCGATCTTGTTCATCACAGGTGTTCAGAGAGGCAGGTAGTTGCAGGTTTTCCAGTGTCAAGTCTGAACTTTGATTCTAACAATGTGAGTTCAAATATCAAGGGGATCTCCACAGACCTGATCTCTTCCCCCTTTCCCTTTTAGTATTTTTATTTTGATGTATTTGGCTTAACCGTGATCTTCTCTTTCCCCACTTGTATTGCAATTTGGGGATTATTTTTATTTTGCCTCCCTTTTGTACATGTCATTATAATTGTAACTGCAAAGGAATCTGCAGGAGCAAAAACTGACTCAATACTTTATTTCCCCATCATGCCAGAACATCATACAAACAGCTCACACAGCTGGAATCATAACACGGAAGGCCAGGGGATGGGAGATGCAGGTTTCCAAGTGTTCTGTCTTTCTCAGATGAAAACATTCCAGCCCCTTGAGTGCCTCCATCGTGTATGGCCTGCTGGACTTTGACACACTTATTGTCTCATTCTATGGATGTGATTGTAACACAATGTGACTGAAATTAAACCACTTCCAGACGAGGAGACAGAAGACAAAAAGCCATTATTGCACTGGCTGGGACTCAAACCCAGATCAACTGTTTGGACAGCACCTATGCACAACACTATAGCACCAATGCATCTAGTATGAGTAACTTTCCGGCAGGCTCTGTGTGCTGGCAAAGGGGGTGATATATGACCATGGAATTAATGAGCAGGGTGGATGGGCTGGAAGTTGCCTGATGGCAGGGAGCAAAGTTCGGATCCCAGAGTGACTGAAAGGGGGCAAAGGTGAAATCAGAGCTCATTGGGAGCTGGCCCCACCCCAGGAGAGGGAAACTGAAACTCAACTTCACTCATAGAAAAATCTTCCCTGAGAAGGAAGGGAACAGCTTGTTTTAAAGACAAGGTTTATGTTTGTTCCAGCTACATATGGAGGGGCTGGGTAGTTCTGATTCCAGCCCCCAGACTCTGGGAGGATAAGGAACAAATTCAGGCTGCCAGTCACCTGCAGGAGCGAGATGATTTTTTGACAATGAGGGATGCCTCGTCCTGAAGGCCTTTGTCTGCCCCCTTCTAGTGACTGTTTGGTACCGGAATGCAGCCACCACTCCTGGGTCTCTACTGGGGAAATAATGTTTCTGTGCAAAACACCAAAGCTTTTAACAGAAAGAAAGAAAAGGAGATGGCAACACAATGGGACTAGCACGTAAGGAATGAAACACAAGATGCTTCTCCCAAGTGCATTGACTTTTAACCTTGGTTGCAGTGTTGTTGTATCCATGTTGGTCCCATGGGTCCTCTGGGGGGCGCCTGACATTGGTGATTTTCAGAAGACTGGACAGTGGGCTAGATGAACTGGTCTGACTCAGTATGGCTGTTCTTATGTTCTAACTGCTGTTTAGGAAAGAGACGATCTTTCAGGCTACACAAAACTGAAGCAGGGTGCTGGGTTAGCTCCAAAACTTGTCTCTTTCACCAACAGAGGTTGGTCCTCTACAAGCTCTTACCCTCACTCTCCTTGTCTCTCTTGGCCTCTGAAAAGTGTTTTCTCTCCACTCCCTTTGCAGAGAAGTTAAGTTTCCCTTTGGGCAACTATCAGGCAGAAGCAATTGTATTGACCGTGACACTAGAATTGAAGATTTAATATTATAAACAAATGAGTCTAAACCTGAGGTTCTGGTTTCCACATTGGTTTTTCTAACTCAGTTCCCAATTCTCTTCTAGAAAGGCTTCCAGGCTGCCTGCCCAGCCCAACAAAAGTGGCTAGGAGAGAGTCCACAATCCTGCTCTTTCAGGTAGTGGAAGGCTGCTATCAAATCCCCCCTCACTCAGTCAGTCCCCAGCCTGTGGCAGTGCATAGGATTCTTCCGTCCTAAGTGCAGGACTCTGCACTTCTCCTTGTTGAACTTCCTCAGATTTCTTTTGGCCCAATCCTCCAATTTGTCTAGGTCCCTCTGGACCCAAATCCTGTCCTCCAGCGCTTGGATTCTTTACATGCTTTCACAGAGCGAAGTGCACATGTTCCATGATTTCATAGGGCAGACTTTTGTGCTATTGGGAGCTTTCCCTGTGCGAATTTGACACGTGGATCATCATAGAGACACACTGTGACCTTTCTCAGGGTACTGAGGACTGTGAGTCTCCTTGTTGCCACCTGCCACAAGGAAGAGGGAGTTTTGCATTTGGCAGCTGGATGTTAGTGACCAAACTCACCAGCCTACTGGAACTCAAGGACACTCCTCTGAGTTACAGCAGCCACCCTAACCCCTGAGTTCCTTCAGTGTGTCCACCAGATATTTGGTGAAATCCCAGATCCTCTCTTACTGAAGTATCCCAAGATACAGTAGCAAGGGTCCACAGTAAAACTAGTATCTCACGCAGCACTTGAGTACAGTTATTGAACAAGCAAAAAAATTATTTAACGGATAGAGATTTAAACAAACAAATGTGAGTGATGGATACCAACTGTTATCAACTAAACAAAGGCAGAAAATGATAGAAGAGAAAGGCCAGCACAAAAAACAGAGAGGGGAACAATAAGATACTAAAAGGACAATGGTTGGAACTCTCCATTTCTCTCAGTCTTTCGATTGATGGGTACTAGAGCTGTAGCAACAGTTGAGGAACCAGGGTAAATTAAATCAAATTAACTTTTCAAGATAAGCCATCATTTCCTGTATGACTAACAAAACACAAAAACAAGACAACTTTCAGTTTTCCAAAATAATTCAGATTATCACACAGTCTCTTACTCTTTAACCAATAACTTCACCTATAATTTCATTTTAATTGGTAACAACAACATATTCAAAGATCACAAATTGTTGTCATATGTTACTTTTCTTTTAATCCCCATTGCCAACAACTGAAGCCTGGTTCTTACTGTGGTTTGTCCCAATGTAGGACCCAACCACTTCTGTGAGTTCATATATCTCAGGATCTTCTGCCATACGTGTTGGTAGAAGGGGTCTTCTATGTCGGAATCTTTGCATCATGGAGAAAAATACCTCTCTTTTCACACTTTCTAATCTTTCAAAGTAGGAGGAGGTAGAGAAGTAATGTAAATGCATAAAGCACAAGAGAAACCTCTCTGGTCTACACTAAAGACATTTATCGGGATAACTATATTGCTTAGGGGTGTGAAAAATCCACACAGCTGAGCAACGTAGTTACACAGCCCTAACCCCCTGTATAGATAGTGCTACATGAGCGGGAGAGCTTCTTCTGCCAACAAAGCCACCGCTGCTTGCGGGGGCTGGACTAATCAAGTCCGATGGGAGAAATCTCTCCCATTGCCTTAGAGCATCTGTAATAGCAGTGCTACAGCAGCGCAGCTACATTGGTGCAGCTGTGCCAACATCAGCTTAATTGTGTAGCCACAGCGTCAGACACAAAGCCATAGTATCAGGACTCAACATGTGAGTATCCGGAAGTCTGAAATTTGAGGCTGACAAATTCGTTGCCTCATTGGTTACCATCATTTCTACAGCCTGAAAGCCCTTGTTACCCAGCCAGGCAGCCAGTTTGGGATCCACAGGGAAGAAATGTCCTATGAAGCATTCTCTCTTTGCATCCAAACAGTGAAGGATGACTCTTCTCAGTCTAAACCTGGCATACTTTGGAAGTGTAATCAGGGACACTGAAGTAGGAAGTGGAGTTGTACAAACAATTTTCCTTGGGTCACCATAGCTTCCTTTACTGGGGTGGAAACCAAGAACTGAGTGTGGACTCTTTCAACCTCAGCTCTTTCCAAATCCTTGATCTTGGATAGGGGAAATTTACACTTTCTGAAGTAGAATCCTTTACAAAACCACGTAAAATCTCATCAGTGTTAATGAGGAATGGCTTCCTGAAAAAATACCTAGTTTTTCTTTAATTCAGTGGCACAGGTCCAGGAAAGGGATTGGATACAGGCCTGGATCAGAATCTTCATTAGTTACCACAGCTGGAGATTCTATTAAAAAATGGGCATTTTTCTGAAGATATTACATTTTCAACGCTGGTTTTTTTTTATACACATCTTTAGAACCTACAAAGGATAAATTCGACAAGAACTCCACTTCTATTTCCTCAACATCTATGTCATGAACGGCTGCATTTCCTATAGCATAGGATTAGCTACGAGAGATCTTCTGTAGGGCCTGGGTTACAAACGCTTTGGGAACCAAACACATGAGCATTTTGTCTAGTTCAAAATCACTTACCATGGAATTCTCTTCCCAGATCATCGGAGACAATATTGCCTTAAACAACTGAAATACACTGTGATCATATGCACTTTCTTCAATTAGTTGGGGTTGTGCTGTTGTTCACCGTTTCTGAGTTGAGATTTTAAATCACTGCTGTTTCCTTGTTAGCCTGTCCAGTAAATTAGAGAGTTCACTCCAGTGGATAGAACTGCACTTCAACTTTCTCCATGTCATCATGGAGGAATGGGGAAAAAGCAAAGCTGAAATCATAAATGCGGACTTAGCAAAAGGTCATTGTCTTAAATTCTTCAATAAATCTGAGCTACATCCTATCAAAATGAACTAATTGGGTGACCAAACACAGCCTTCAGGAAAGATAGAAACCCACATCACAGAAAGAAAATACATTACAAAGAAAGTGTCAAGTGAAATTCCGGAGCAGGTTACATCTGATTATTCAGAACCGGGACAAGAGATTCTCCCACCACATTGTCCTCTGATCCATTCAAACCTGCTTCCCTCATCCCTGTCTCCATAGTCAGTTATGTTATTCACAAATTTTTTAGTATTGTAGCATCCCCATAATAAGGGAAAAACAGCCCTCTTCCCAGAAGTGGCTTTACAATAGATGGAACCTGGGATTTAAACTCTAAATGATCACACTCTATTTGGAATCCATTTGAATTCCCCTCCCAGGACTTTTGACACTCATCTCCAGTCACAGCGATTCTGATATAGGATTAAAGTAGTAAAAACATCATCTGCAAGCACAGACAACAGAGAATGCTTCATCACATGACCCTCTGAGAAGTGGATGTATAGAATGTGATGAACATAAACTCTCCATGGCCCAAGCAAAAGGTAACAGTTCTGCAGTGAAGGAGAAGGAGGGAATCTTTGAGTCACCCCATCTCCTTCCAGTGTCACGGAAGCTGAAATGACACTTTTTTCCTGCCCCTGCTCCTCTTCATTTACATCTAATTTGAAAAATTCACAATATAACTGCTCTTCAGCACAACCCAGAGCAACGTGAGAACAACTGGCAATGATACAATCTGTATCACTGGTGACTAACAATAACTTTGCAATAGGAGGAATGGTACAAATGTGACGTTCCCTGGTTCCTCATAGGAAGGGCACACTCAAATTACTTGTGGGACAATAGAAAGGACAAATAGGTCCATCTCAAAAGAGGGCAAACTGCAAAAGGCAAAAATGGGCCACTCATCTGGACAAGCTGATGAATAATGGTGCTGCAAACAGTTGAAAGAGCTTTAAAAGTTACTATGTTGGTGGGAATCAGGAAAAGTGTTAAAGAAAAGAAAGTGTTGATAGTCCTAGAGATTGTTACAATGTTGATCTCCATGGCAGATTCTCTGATGGCTAACATGGGCTGAGAGTCAAGAGAAGGTTTTCCCACACTCACAGCATTCGTAGGGCCTCTCCCCTGTGTGGATTCTCTGATGCTCAGAAAGGGCCGAACTCTTAATGAAGCATTTTCCACACTCACAGCATGTATACGGCCTCTCCCCTGTGTGAATTCTTTGATGGGTAATAAGGTTTCAGCTGCGATTGAAGGTTTTCCCACACTCACTGCATTCATAGGGTCTTTCACCTGTGTGGATCCTCTGATGTCTAGAAAGGGCTGATCCTTCAGTGAAGCTTTTCCCACACTCACGGCATTCATAGGGCCTCTCCCCTGTGTGGATTCTCTGATGCTCAAAGAGGGCTGATCTGTGAGTGAAGCATTTTCCACACTCACAGCATTTATATGGCCTCTCCCTTATGTGAATTCTTTGATGGGTAATAAGGTTTGAGCTGTGATTGAAGGTTTTCCCACACTCACTGCATACATAGGGCCTGTCCCCTGTGTGGATCCTCTGATGTCTAGAAAGGGCTGAGCTAGTAATAAAGCTTTCCCACACTCACGGCATTCATAGGGCCTCTCATCTGTGTGGATTCTCTGATGAAGAGAAAGGCCTGATCTGCAAGTGAAGGTTTTCCCACACTCACAACATTTATACGGCCTTTCCCTTGTGTGAATTCTTTGATGGGTAATCAGGTTTGAGCTGTTATTGAAGGTTTTCCCACACTCACTGCATTCATAGGGTGTTTCACCTGTGTGGATCCTCTGATGTCTAGAAAGGGCTGATCTGTGAGTGAAGCTTTTCCTACACTCACGGCATTCATAGGGCCTCTCATCTGTGTGGATTTTCTGATGCACAGAAAGAGTTGATCTGTGAGTGAAGGTTTTCCCACAATCACTGCATTCGTAGGGCCCGTCCCCTGTGTGGATTCTCCGATGTTTAGAAAGGTCTGAGCTGCTATTGAAGGTCTTCCCACACTCACGGCATTCGTAGGGCCTCTCCCTTGTGTGGATATTCAGATGAACAGAAAGGCTTGATCTGTGAATGAAGTTTTTCTCACACTTAGTGCATGTATTTTTTCTCTTTTGCCTAAGGATTTCCTAGTGTGTTGTGGTTTCCATGAGGACCTTCTGAGTTTCCCGAGAGGAAATACATTTACCTAATTTCTCCCCTGCCTGGTTTCCTTGCTCTCTTTCTGGTCTGTGCTGAATCTCAAAAGAGTTTCCCTCCTCATTACTCCTGGACACATTCCTTTTCGAACTTTGCGATAATGCTCTGTGTTTATCCACTTGCTCAACATTTCCCTGCTGATAATTCTGCTCCTCTTTCTCACATGTCATTGCATCACCTACTGCGATAGAGACAGAAACCTCAAAACAGGGATGGAAAGGGGAAGGCCAAACCAAAACAGGCGCTGAAGATAGGTCAAATAAAAATCAGGAACTGAACTCCCCCAAACTTTTCCCCTAAATAGGACAGAGGAGGGGGATGAATTCAGCCTTCACATCCTATCCAAATACGCAGGGGGAAGGGAAGAAGCTAATGCCTGGTGTCTCCTAGGATCTACAGGAAGACATGAGCTATATTTACCCTGAGGATACAACCCCTGCTAGGGACAATAATGAACTGAGAGACCTCCCAAGGGCTTTGCTGAGCATACCAGATGTTTCCTTCAGGCACTTACAGATTCTGAGTTGGTTTAATGTTTTCTCACCTGTGCGGGGAGCTCTCAGGATCTCTCTTTCCTCAGAGCCCTGGAGGTCTGGGACCCATAGCTCTTCTCCTTGTTCCAGCTGGGAGATCATATCAGGCTGGGTAAGAGGAAACCTTGCTGAGATGAAAGAAAACAAAGGAGTTCAGTTGATTTCATAAGACTTTGTCATAAAAAAAATTCTGTTTATTTAACTTCAGTGCTTAGTGTTACCTGGTGGGCCAGAGGCAGTTCTCACTGAAAATGCCAAGATCGGGACAGGCTGAAAAAGAGATCACCCACACAGGCTATCGAGAAGCTGAAAAAAGAAATCACACAGTCCCCTTCATTGCATCCCAGTTCTCTGACTCCCAGTCAGCACCTAGATCCAGCACAGTGAGAGGTTATTTGAAAACTGCTCACATAAACAAAATGATCTTCTGACCCTAAAGGTCTGCCACGTTACCAGGTCAGTATAGGTTTGGATCTTACCCAAAATACCACAGTCCCAGCCAATCCTTTAGCATCTAAACTAAAGATTTAAACGAAATAAGACAGAATGAAGTTAAATGGGAAAGCAGTCAGATACATTCCAAAATGGATAGATCAGGTTCTTAGCAGTATTAGTGAGTTGTCGGTGTGAAAGTCTGTCGGGAACACATCCACAGCTTGGATGGGTCATTCAGTCCTTTGTTCCAGGGTTCAGTTTGTAGAGAAGTTGCTCCAGAGGCAGGAAGGAGGATTGATGACAAAACGGAGATGATGCAGCTGCGCTTTATATTCCTTTTGCTATGTGACTTGTTCTTCCTGTGTCCCAAACACAAGCTTCACAGCACATGGCATGGAAAAGCCTTGGAGTTCTCATTACACAGGCTTACCCGGGAATGTCTTACTGACTCAATAGGTGTATCCCCTTGGTCCTTTCCATGGGGTCATTGTACAGCTGATGACCCTCAATGGGCCATCAAACAGGCTAGGCAGTGTTGATGCCAATATGTCTGGAGGTGTCACCCAGAAACACTGCCCAAGTCTGGAAATACAGATATACCCTACATATCTATAACTCACAATACAAAGGTGATCGAAACATAGAAACAAAATGATCATACTTGGAAAATCATAACATTTTCACTGACACCTTTCATGGCATATCTAGCCCGATTCATTGCAATTTTATCAGATTTTAATATTTTATTATTAATACCAAAGTGTCTCACAATTCCATACAGTGTCACACTTGGAAACCAGTGAATTTCCAGGTCCGTGAAGATGCCAAACACTATGCTTAGAGGGATTGAAATACCCACAAAGCTGATGGGAACACAAACACAGACACTGTTTCAATCTGTACCCCTGTGTTCACTCTTCTAGAAAATTATGATCAATTTTGTACCCAGTATGGCTTGTGAGGTATCATTTGAAAACCTATAACCTACGGAATATTATCCTCCTGTTAAAATGTGTAGTAACACTGTATGTAAAGTTATGAGATTCTACAGTATGATATTACTGAAAAAGTTACAATTCTGGGGAACACCCACAGATCATTTCCTCAGAGACAGCAAGGCAAACAGCTGGTCAAAAAGCCATGCTCCTGCAGGAGAAAGGAGACTGCCAGGCAGTCCCCGGCCAGGCCCAGTTCCTGTCATAACTTTCTATCCACTTGTCAAACACTGTGAAGTGAAATCATTGATGTTTCTTTTCTCCTCTCTTGAAAACTGCAGGAACTTCCAGTTCCATTGGGAATATTCATTCCCTCCCCCCCAGCCCTTATCCTAGATCTGGGGGTGAGGGAGGTGGGAAGAGGGTCAGCACTGCCACACAATGGTCTCTTCCACAGCATTCTAGACTCATTTCTGAAATCTGGTGTGATTGAGACCATTGTTAATCCAGAGTCACTGTATGGAAAGACAAGGAGAGACTCCAGATGGACAGTGGGGCAAATGAGAGCAGCAATTCTCCCTGTGAGGAGGGGTTCTCATTAGCTGCTCTCCCCAGAGAGCTAAAGGAGGGAAGCTGCTTAGATGCTCTGTCCCTCTCTGCTCGGGATATTGGGGTTCAGCTTCCTGGGTCAGATGCTGTAGCCTCCATTGTGATCTGGGAGACCAGGCTTGGCAGCTGCTGCTCCCCCAGTGGGGTTCTGTGCTGGCAAGTGACTTTAGTTAAAGCTTCTTTTCTGCCCAGCCCAGGTGATGACTTTCTCCAACTCGTACTAGCCCATTGTGGGAGACCTGGGCCCTGTTAATACCAATTCTACCACAGACTCCAGGTAACTGAAAGACCTCAGGGAAAGTGCTGGGGATTGGCAAGAAAGTGACTATGCACAAACAGCCCTTCCTCATTTCTCCTCCCATTAGCAATTGCCAGGAGAAAATCCAGCCATAGGAGAGCAAAACCCCCAGGAATGGGACTTTCCCAGCCAGAGGGGCAGGGAGAGAGGACAGCGGAAGGAGAGACTGAAAGGGGCAGTGGGAGGAATTAGTGGAGGGAGAGATTTCCAGCACTCTAGTCCACCCAGATACATGTATTGCTGCATCCCTGGGCAGAACCACTGTCCAGTGAACAAAACAAGGATCAGAGAGAGGAAAATCCAGGTCCTGACTCCATATTCCCCTGCTGGGGTGTGGCTGCCGTGGGGTCAGTGTCCGAGAGATCCCCCACAGTGACTCCTTTGGTTCTGCTCTTTTCTAGCCTTGTGTTCAGAGACTTTGTTACGAGGTGACGGAAGGGAGAAGAGAGGTTAAAAATCTCTCTGTGGGCTTAGCCTGGCAGCAGGGGCCAGGTCTACAGTGTAATAACATGCTTGATCTCTTTCTCAGCATGGCAGAATCTAGGGTGTCTGTCTGCAGGGAAAGGGCCTGGGAGAATCATCTGGTGAAATTAATTAAAGCCTGTTCTGAAACCCCCACAACTGTCCTTCTCACCCAGACAGGTGATAGAATGACGTCCTTTTTTTGCTCCAGCTCATCCCATTCTCCCATGGGAGAGGGAAGAGAAACGAGTGCAGGAGAGCCTGTTAAGTTAGGGATTATCGGGAGGTTGCTGGTGGGTTGCTGCAGGGCGGGAGAGGGACAGCAAATATACCAGAGATGGGAAGATTTGCACAGTCTGGTTTGGAGGTTGGAGCGGGGCAGGAAATGTTCAGGGTGGGGAAGGGAGGAGGACAGCTTGAGATAAACCTGCTGGGAGTTGTTTATTAAGTGGCCTAGATTCTAGAAACAGGCCCATGAGATTAGGTGGTGGAAATACCCTAATTTGTGAAACTGAGAATAACCCACCTTCATAGAGCTAGTCACACTGACCAGACCCCCAGTGCTGGAGCCCGACCTGACTAACCAGCGGCTGCTGTGAGATATGAAGGGGGCATCCATCAGTGAGGTTTAGGGGAGATGCCCCGCCCTGAATATCTAGCTACTCATGATGAGGTTATTGGGCTTCCTACCAGGGAGCTCTCCCTGGACCCTGCTAGCGCCTCCATCTCCTATATCGGTTGGTGGCTAGTAGGAGGTTGATGGATCTGCTGAGAGAGACAAGGGGCTCTCTCTTGGTCCCCTTAACGTGGTGTTTCCAGGATGCTCTTTGCAGGGTGGGGGTGGGACTTTGTTAACTATGATCCACCCAGAGCTTGCATTTGATTGGCTCCTCTCCCCCACAAAGAGTGGGGCTGAGATTGGGACATCACATACTGAGTGTTGGACTCTTACTCTTTCAGGGACCGGTGACCTTCGAGGAGGTGGCTGTGTATTTCACCAGGGAAGAGTGGGCTCTGCTGGATCCCACTCAGAGAGCCCTCTACAGAGATGTCATGCAGGAGAACTATTTGAATGTGACCTCATTGGGTAAGGATTCCCGTCCCCTTGGTTCTTGGAATAGGAAATGAAGAGATAAGGTTCATGCCAACCCCACAATGCCACCTCTACTCTGCCCTGTTTCAGCATCACCCCAATATGCAAGTGACACACACACATACTGCCACATGTCCTCCTCTGCTGCAGAACATTTTGGGAACAGAGCACAGGAGCCATATAGCACAGTTTCAAATAGCTCCTGTTTGCTAAAGGGAACTTCTTTGAGATGGGATGACCATATCTGCATGGAGTATTCAAGATGTGGACGTACCATGAGTTTATATGGAGGCAATAGGAGATTTTCTGTTTTATTATCTATCCCTTTCTTAATGATTCCCAACATTCTGTTCACTTTTTTTCACTGCTGCTGCAGATTGAGTGGATGTTTGCAGAGAACTATCCACAGTGACTCCAAGGTCTCTCTCTTGAGTGGAAACAGCTAATTTAGACCCCATCATTCTGTATATATAGTTGGGATTATGTTTTCCAATGGGCTGCAGTATGTGTTAACCTGACATCTAGTACTGCTGAGATCCTGAATTCAGTGATATCCCTGCCCTTCCTGTTCCCTTTCTCCACCGAACCCCACCAGCCCATGCTTCCTGTTCCCATCTTCCCCAGGACTCTCTCTCTTTGTCTATGTCTCTGGACCTCTCTGTCAGCAAAGATGCAGTGCCAGGGAGACTTGCCTTCTCTCTGGAGTCTTTGATTTCTGGGACATAGACTTACTTTCTCTGTGTTTTAGGAGACTCTTTGAAATTGAGTGTCTGTGATATTAACCACAGTGCAACCTGGACTGTTGAACAGCTGTGTCCCCTCAGTTCCCAAGCTGGGGTACCTTTTCCACTGCTCTACTGTGAGAGCAGCCACTCCTGGGAAGTTCACACACGGTCTCCAGCGTGTAACTCACTCCCAACTACACAGTTTTGAGTGCTGCTAGTCAGTGACTCACAAATTACAGTACCCCACAGGAGAACCCCAGAAAATTTTCTGCTCTCAGACTTCCCCCAGAAATGTGCATCTTTCCCTGTCCAGCACACTCCTGAACAATGCAAGCTCATATGAAGTCTGTCATTTCATCAGAGTAAAATGACATTTTCCTGCCTTGTTATCCCAGATGGAGTTTTCAACACACTTTAATACAAACACACTGGTTAGATAAAGAATAAAACAAGATTGTTAACTATCAAAAAACGTATTTTAAGATACTGATAATGAGGCATAAAGCTCAGAATTGTTTACAAAAGAAATGCAAGATAAAACACAAACTAATGTCTAAGTTAGCAAGCTGAAACGGATTCAAGGCAAATGTTTCTCTCACCCTGTGCTGAGACAGGCTGGTTTTCCTTTCAGCCAGGACTCGGCCTAACCCACTCCTGCCGCCCACATTCAGTTCTTCAGGAGTTGTTATGAGTAGAGGGAAAGGGCAGAGAGAGAGAGTCTCATGCATTTTCCTCACCTCTTTTTAGAATTCAGTCCTTTGTACTAGAAACCACTTCAGTTCTCAGCTCAGTCACGGTGGCAGGCTGTCTGTTGGAGATGTGAGAATTATGCCGGAAAGTCTACAGAAACAGCTTTGGAGCTTTGGTCAAGCTAGTAGGCCTAAAGTATTAGCTGAGCTTGTTTCTCTGTGTAAAGGGCAGAGAAAGGCAAAGTGGAATGGAAAGTCCCCAAAATTGTGGAACAATGGCTTAGTGTGCCGAAGCGGCCTAAGTAGGTGAAGTGGAATGTCCCCAAACACACTTATTTGCAATAACCGAGATTGTGAAACATAACCACAGTGGAAGTGTTAGAAAAGTCAAACCACAAACTAGACTAGGAATAAGAATAAGAGGAGAGGCCGGATATGGAAAACTGATTGTTCAGCTTCCTTTTGACCTGCATCATATTTTGCAATATATTCCAAATAAGGTAATTAATGTGCAACCTATGTGTCATTGTTTGTGGTTTTAAGCTTTAAAAGGATTGTGTGATTTTTAGCTCAGGGGGAGAGTATTCCAATAGCTGTCACCCACTGCACGCTTGTAACCAAGAAAAGAGCCTCAGTCTGAGCTGATTCAAAATCAATCCTGTGGTCGTTTTCCACAACAGCTTCAAGAGGTCCCTGTGATGGAATGTAAATGTCTTCTTCACACCTTCCCCCTGCAGGAGAATGGCTGTTTGACCAGCTGTTTGCCTTGCTGTCTCTGAGGAACTGGTCTGTGGGTGTTCCCCAGAACTGTTACGTTTTCAGTAATATCATACTGTAAAATCTCATAACTTTACATACAGTCTTACAGCACATTTTAACAGGAGGATAATATCCAGTAGGCTATGGGTTTTCAAATGATACCTCAGAAGCCATACTGTGTACAAAATTGATCATAATTTTCTAGAAGAGTGAACACAGGGGTACAGACTGACACAGTGTCTGTGTGTGTGTTCCCAGCAGATATGTGGGTATTTCAATCCCTCTAAGCATAGTTTTTGGCATCTTCACGGACCTGGAAATTCACTGGTTTCCAAGTGTGACAGTGTATGGAATTGTGAGACACTTTGGTATTAATAATAAAATAATAAAATCTGATAAAATTGCAATGAATCGGGCTAGATATGCCATGAAAGGTGTCAGTGAAAATGTTATGATTTTCCGAGTATGATCATTTTGTTTCTATGTTTCGATCACCTTTGTATTGTGAGTTATAGATATGTAGGGTATATCTGTATTTCCAGACTTGGGCAGTGTTTCTGGGTGACACCTCCAGACATATTGGCATCAACACTGCCTAGCTTGTTTGATGGCCCATTGAGGGTCATCAGTTGTACAATGAGCCCATGGAAAGGACCAAGGGGATACACCTATTGAGTCAGTAAGACATTCCCGGGTAAGCCTGTGTAATGAGAACTCCAAGGCTTTTCCATGCCATGTGCTGTGAAGCTTGTGTTTGGGACACAGGAAGAACAAGTCACATAGCAAAAGGAATATAAAGCGCAGCTGTATCATCTCCGTTTTGTCATCAATCCTCCTTCCTGCCTCTGAAGCAACTTCTCTACAAACTGAACCCTGGAACAAAGGACTGAATGACCCATCCAAGCTGTGGATGTGTTCCCGACAGACTTTCACACCGACAACTCACTAATACTGCTAAGAACCTGATCTATCCATTTTGGAATGTATCTGACTGCTTTCCCATTTAAATTCATTCTATCTTATTTCGTTTAATCCTTTAGTTTAGATGCTAAAGGATTGGCTGGGAGTGTGATATTTTGGGTAAGATCCAAACCTATACTGACCTGGTAACGTGGCAGACCTTTGAGGTCAGAAGATCATTTTGTTTATGTGAGCAGTTTTCAAATAACCTCTCACTGTGCTGGATCTAGGTGCTGACTGGGAGTAAGAGAACTGGGATGCAATAAAGGGGGCTGTGTAATTTCTTTTTTCAGCTTCTCAATAGCCTGTGTGGGTGATCTCTTTTTCAGCCTGCCCTGATCTTGGCATTTTCAGTGAGAACTAGCCCAGGCACACCAGGTCACACTAAGTTTTACAGTTAATTTAATAGAATGTTTTTTATGAAAAAGTTTGATGAAATTAACCGAACTCCTTTGTTTTCTTTCATCTGAGGAGGGTTCCTAGTTTACAAACCTGATGTGATCTCCCAGCTGGAACAAGGGGAAGAACCATGGATCCTAGACCTCCAGGGCTCTGAGGAAAGAGTGATCCTGAGAGCTCTCCGCACAGGTGAGAAAACATTAAACCAACTCAGAATCTGTAAGTGCCTGAAGGAAACATCTGGTATGCTCAGCAAAGCCCTTGGGAGGTCTCTCAGTTCATTATTGTCCCTAGCAAGGGTCGTATCCTCAGGGTAAATATAGCTTATGGCTTCCTGTAGATCCTAGGAGACAACAGGCATTAGCTTCTTCCCTTTCCCCTGCGTATTTGGATAGGATGTGAAGGCTGAATTCATCCCCCTCCTCTGTCCTATTTAGAGGAAAAGTTTGGGGGAGTTCAGATCCTGATTTGTATTTGACCTGTCTTCAGCACTTGTTTTGGTTTGGTCTTCCCCTTTCCATCCCTGTTTTGAGGTTTCTGTCTCTATCGCAGTAGGTGATGCAATGACATGTGAGAAAGAGGAGCAGAATTATCAGCAGGGAAATGTTGAGCAAGTGGATAAACACAGAGCATTATCGCAAAGATCGGAAAGGAATGTGTCCAGGAGTAATGAGGAGGGAAACTCCTTTGAGATTCAGCACAGACCAGAAAGAGAGCAAGGAAACCAGGAAGGGGAGAAATTGGGTAAATGTATTTCCCTCAGGGAACTCAGAAGGTCCTCATGGAAACCACAACACACTAGGAAATCCTTAGGCAAAAGAGAAAAAATACATGCACTAAGTGTGAGAAAAACTTCATTCACAGATCAAGCCTTTCTGTTCATCTGAGTATCCACACAGGGGAGAGGCCCTACGAATGCCGTGAGTGTGGGAAGACCTTCAATAGCAGCTCAGACCTTTCTAAACATCGGAGAATCCACACAGGGGACGGGCCCTACGAATGCAGTGATTGTGGGAAAGCCTTCACTCACAGATCAACTCTTTCTGTGCATCAGAGAATCCACACAGATGAGAGGCCCTATGAATGCCGTGAGTGTAGGAAAAGCTTCACTCACAGATCAGCCCTTTCAAGACATCAGAGGATCCACACAGGTGAAACACCCTATGAATGCAGTGAGTGTGGGAAAACCTTCAATAACAGCTCAAACCTGATTACCCATCAAAGAATTCACACAGGGAAGAGGCCGTATAAATGTTGTGAGTGTGGGAAAACCTTCACTCGCAGATCAAGCCTTCTCTGTTCATCAGATTATCCCCACAGATGACAGGCCCTGTGAATGCCGGGAGTGTGGGAAAAGCTTTATTACCAGCTCAGCCCTTTCCAGACATCAGAGGATCCACACAGGGGACAGGCCCTATGTATGCAGTGAGTGTGGGAAAACCTTCAATCACAGCTCAAACCTTATTACCCATCAAAGTATTCATATAGGGGAGAGGCCGTATAAATGCTGTGAGTGTGGAAAATGCTTCACTCACAGATCAGCCCTCTTTGAGCATCAGAGAACCCACACTGGGGAGAGGCCCTATGAATGCCGTGAGTGTGGGAAAAGCTTCACTGACAGATCAGCCCTTTCTAGACATCAGAGGATCCACACAGGTGAAAGACCCTACGAATGCAGTGAGTGTGGGAAAACCTTCAATCGCAGCTGAAACCTTATTACCCATCAAAGAATTCACACAGGGGAGAGACCGCATACATGCTGTGATTGTAGAAAATGCTTCGTTAAGAGTTCGGCCCTTTCTGAGCATCAGAGAATCCACACAGGGGAGAGGCCCTACAAATGCTGTGAGTGTGGGAAAACCTTCTCTTGGTTCTCAGCCCATGTTAGCCATCAGAGAATCTGCCACGGAGATCAACATTTTAATAATCTCTAGGGCTATCAAGACTTTCTTTTCTTTAATACTTTTCCTGGTTCCCACCCACATAGTAACTTTTAAAGCTCTTTGAACTGTTTGCAGCACCATTATCCCTCAGCTTGTCCAGATGAGTGGCCCATTTTTGCCTTTTGCAGTTCGCCCTCTTTTGAAATGGACCTATTTGTCCTTTCTATTGTCCCACAAGTAATTTGAGTGTGCCCTTCCTATGAGGAACCAGCGAACGTCACATTTGTACTATTCCTCCTATTGCAAAGTTACTGTTAGTCACCAATGATACAGATTGTATCATTGCCAGTTATTCTCACGTTGCTCTGGGATGTGCAGAAGAGCAGTTATATTGTGAATTTTTCAAATTAGATGTAAATGAAGAGGAGTAGGGGCAGGAAAAAAGTGTCATTTCAGCTTCCGTGACACTGGAAGGAGATGGGGTAACTCAAAGAATCCCTCCTTCCCCTTCACTGCAGAACTGTCACCTTTTGCC
Source organism: Gopherus flavomarginatus (assembly GCF_025201925.1). Classification (NCBI taxonomy): domain Eukaryota; kingdom Metazoa; phylum Chordata; order Testudines; family Testudinidae; genus Gopherus; species Gopherus flavomarginatus. The sequence goes on along the minus strand of NW_026114805.1, from coordinate 111,147 downwards.
TGGGCCATGCAGAGTTTATGTTCATCACATTCTATACATCCACTTCTCATAAGTGTCATGTGATGAAGCATTCTCTGTTGTCTGTGCTTGCAGATGATGTTTTTACTACTTTAATCCTATATCAGAATCGCTGTGACTGGAGAGGAGAGTCAAAAGTCCTGGGAGGGGAATTCAAATGGATTCCAAATAGAGTGTGATCATTTAGAGTTTAAATCCCAGCTTCCATCTATTGCATAGGCACTTCTGGGAAGAGGGCTGTTTTTCCTTTATTATGCGGATGCTAGGATACTAAACATTTTGTAAATAACATAACTTACTATGGAGACAGGGATGAGGGAAGCAGGTTTGAATGGATCAGAGGACCATATGGTGGGAGAATCTCTTGTCCTGGTTCTGAATAATCAGATGTAACCTGCTCCGGAATTTCACTTGACACTTTCTTTGTAATGTATTCTCTCTCTGTGATATGGGTTTCTATCTTTCCTGAAGGCTGTTTGGTCACCCAATTGAATATTAATTCAGTTTGATAGGATGTAGCTCGGATTTATTGAAGAATTTAAGACAATGACCCTTTGCTAAAATCCTCATTTATGATTTCAGCTTTGCTTTTTTCCCATCCGTCCATGATGACATGGAGAAATTTGAAGTGCAGTTCTATCAACAGGAGAGAACGCTCTATTTTACTGGACAGGCTAACAAAGAAACGTCAGTGATTTAAAATCTCCACTCAGAAATTGTGAACAACAGCACAACCCCAACTAACTGAAGGAAGTTCATATGATCACAGTGTATTTCAGTTGTTTAAGGTAATATTGTCTCCGATGATCTGGGAAGAGAATTCCATGGTAAGTGGTTTTGAACTAGACAAAATGCTCATGTGTTTTGTTCCCAGAGTGTTTGTAACCCAGGCCCTACAGAAGATCTCTCGTAGCTAATCCTATGCTATGGGAAATGCAGCCATTCATGACACAGATATTGAGGAAATAGAAGTGGAGTTTTTGTCGAATTTATCCATTGTAGGTTCTAAAGATGTGTATAAAAAAGCAGTGTTTAAAATGTAATATCTTCAGAAAAATGCCCATTTTTTAATAGAATCTCCAGCTGTGGTAACTAACGAAGATTCTGATCCAGGCCTGTATCCAGTTCCTTCCCTGGACCTGTGCCACTGAATTAAAGAAAAGCTGGGCATGTTTCAGGAAGCCATTCCTCATTAACACTGCTGAGATTTTAAGTGGTTTTGTAAAATATTCTACTTCAGATAAGTGTAACTTATCCCTAAAGACCAAGGATTTGGAAAGAGCTGAGGTTGAAAGAGTCCGCACCCAGTTCTTGGTTTCCACCCCAGTAAAGAAAGCTATGGTGACCCAAGGAAAATTGTTTGTACAACTCCACTTCCTACTTCAGTGTCCCTGATTACACTTCCCAAGTACGCCAGGGTTAGACTGAGAACAGTCATCCTTCACTGTTTGGATGCAAACAGGGAGTGCTTCATAGGACATTCCTTCCCTGTGGATCCCAAACTGGCTGCCTGGTTGGGTAACAAGGCTTTCAGGCTGTAGAAATGATGGTAACCAATGAGGCAACGAATTTGTCAGCCTCCGATTTCAGATTTCCGCATGTTGAGTCCTGATACTATGGTTTTGTGTCTGACACTGTGGCTACACAATTAAATTGATGTTGGCACAGTTACACCAATGTAGCTGCGCTGCTGTAGCACTGCTATTACAGATGCTCTAAGCCAGTGAGAGAGATTTCTCCCATCGGACTTGATTAGTGCAACCCCCGCAAGCAGTGGTGGCTTTGTTGGCAGGAGAAGCTCTCCTGCTCACGTAGCACTATCTACACAGGGGGTTAGGGCTGTGTAACTACGTTGCTCAGTTGTGTGGATTTTTCACACCCCTAAGCAATATAGTTATCCTGATAAAAGTCTTTTGTGTAGACCAGAGAGGTTTCCCTTGTGCTTTATGCATTTACATTACTTCTCTACCTCCTCCTACTTTGAAAGATTAAATAGTGTGAAAAGAGAGGTATTTTTCTCCATGATGCAAACATTCCGACATAGAAGACCCCTTCTACCAACACATATGGCAGAAATCCTGAGATATATGAACTCACAGAAGTGGTTGGGGCATACCACAATAAGAGCCAGGGGTCAGTTGTTGGCAATGGGGATTAAAAGAAAACTAGCACATATGACAAGAATTTGTGATCTTTGAATATTGTGATAGGCCCAGGCCAGCTGGTACAGCAGAATCGCAGAAAGCAGATAAACTGGCCACTGGATTAACAGTTTTCTGTTCCCTGACTGAGCAGAGAACTGGATGCTCCAGGCTAATGAGAACACCTGACTCTAATTAACCTGCAAAGAGTCAGGTGAGGCCATTCAGTTAATGTGACCACCTGACTCTAATTAAGGCCCTGCTGATACTATAAAAAGGGCTCACTCCAATCAGACAGAGAAGAGTCAGGGAGCCAGAGGCGAGGAAGTGCGGCTGAAGGGCTGGTTACTGAAGACACCCTCAGACCCTCGTTGAAGAAGCCCTAGGGTAAGGGTGAAGAAGGGAGAAGCAGGAGAGCTCTGGGGAAGTGGCCCAGGGAAATGTAGCAACTCTGGCAGTGAAAGATTGGCTGCCAACAACTGCTACCATTAGGGTCCCTGGGCCAGAACCCAGAGTAGAGGGCGGGCCCAGGTTCCCTCCAACCCACCATTACAGGAACATCTACTGGGAGGGGAAGTCAGGCCCCTGTCAGGACAGGCGGCTGAACAGAGACTGTGGGAGTTCTCTCACCAACCTTCTTGCAGGCCTATGATGAAAAGGGCTCAGTAGACTGTAACCCTGGCTCCAGAGAGAGAAGGGCTATGTGGAGGGTCACAGTGAGCCACTGAGGCTAGCATAAACTGCCTAGAAGTGCAGGACCCACGGGAGCAAGGTCAGAGCTCTGCCACAATATGTTCTTGTTACCAATTAAAATGAAATTATAGGTGAAGTTATTGATTGAAGAGTAAGAGACTGTGTGATAATCTGAATTATTTTGGAAAACTGAAAGTTGTCTTGTTTTTGTGTTTTGTTAGTCATACAGGAAATGATGGCTAATCTTGAAAAGTTAATTTGATTTAATTTACCCTGGTTCCTCAACTGTTGCTACAGCTTTAGTACCCATCAATACAAAAACGGAGAGAAATGGAGAGTTCCAACCATTGTCCTTTTAGTATCTTATTGTTCCTCTCTCTGTTTTTTGTGCTGGCCTTTCTCTTCTATCATTTTCTGCCTTTGTTTAGTTGGTAACGGTTGGTTTCCATCGCTCACATTTGTTTGTTTAAATATCTATCCGTTGTGAAATAATTTTTTTTGCTTGTTCAATAACGATACTCAAGTGCTGTGTGAGATACCGTAGCAATGGTCCACAGTAAAATTAGTAACCTGGAATACTTTGGGAAGAGAGGATCTAGGATTTCACCGAGGATCTGGTGATCCAGGCTGGACCCCAGAGGGGGACACACTGAAGGAACTCAAGGGTTAGGGTGGCTGCTGTAGCTCAGAGGAGGGTCCTTGAGTTCCAGCAGGCTGGTGAGTTTGGTCACTAACATCCAGCTGCCAAATGCAAAACTCCCTCTTCCTTGTGTCAAGTGGCAACAAGGAGACTCACAGTCCTCAGTACCCTGAGAAAGGTCACAATGTCTCTCTATGCTGATTCGCCTGTCAAATTCACACAGGGAAAGCTCCCGATAGCACAGAACTCTGCCCTATGAAATCATGGAACATATGCTCTTCGCTCTGTGAAAGCATGTAAAGAATCCAAGCACTGGAGGACAGGGTTTGAGTCCAGAGTGACCTAGACAAATTGGAGGATTGGGCCAAAAGAAATCTGCGGAGGTTAAACAAGGAGAAGTGCAGAGTCCTGCACTTAGGGTGGAAGAATCCTATGCACTGCCACAGACTGGATACTGACTGAGTGAGGGGGGATTTGATAGCAGCCTTCAACCACCTGAAAGAACAGCATTGTGGGCTTTCTCCTGGCCACTTTTGCTGGGCTGGGCAGGCATCCTGGAGGCCTTTCTAGAAGAGAATTGGGAACTGAGTTAGAAAAACCAATGTGAAAACTAGAACCTCAGGTTTAGACTCATTTATTTATAATATTAAATCTTCAATTCTAATGTCACAGTCAATACAATTGCTTCAGCCTGATAGTTGCCCAAAGGGAAACTTAACTTCTCCCCAAAGGGAGTGGAGAGAAAACACTTTTCAGAGTCCAAGAGAGACAAGGTGGGTGAGGGTAAGCGCTTGTCAAGGACCTACCTCTGTTGGTGAAAGAGACAAGCTTTGGAGCTAACCCAGCACCTTGCTCCAGTTCTGTGTAGCTTGAAAGGTCGTTTCTTTCATAAACAGCAGTTAGAACATAAGAACAGCCATACTGAGTCAGACCAGTTCATCTAGCCCACTGTCCAGTCTTCTGAAAATCACCAATGTCAGGCGCCCCTCAGAGGACCCCTGGGACCAACATAGATACAACACCACTGCAACCAAGGTTAAAAGTCAATGCACATGGGAGAAGCATCTTGTGTTGCATTCCTTACGTGCAAGGCCCATTGGGTTGCCATCTCCTTTTCTTCCTTTCTGTTAAAAGCTTTGGTGTTTTGCACAGAAACATTATTTCCCCTGGAGAAACCCAGGAGTGGTGGCTGCATTCCGGTACCAAACAGTCACTAGAAGGGGGCAGACAAAGGCCTTTAGGATGAGGCGTCTGTCACTGTCAAAAGGTCATCTTCCTCCTGCAGGTCACTGGCAGCCTGAATTTGTTCCTTATCCTCCCAGAGTCTGGGGGCTGGAATCAGCACTACCCAGCCCCTCCGTATGTAGCAGGAACAAACACAAACCTGGTCTTTAAAACAAGCTGTCCCCTTCCTTCTCAGCGAAGATTTTTACGTGAGTGAAGTTGACCTTCAGTTCCCCTCTTCTGGGGGTGGGACCAGCTTCCAATGAGCTCTGTTTTCACCTTTGCCCCTTTCAGTCACTCTGGGATCCTAACTCTGCTCCCAGCTGTCAGGCAGCTTCCAGCCCATCCACCCTGCTCACTAACTCTGTGGTCAGGTGTCACCCCCTTTGCCAGCACACAGAGCCTGTAGGAAAGCTACTTTTATCAGATGCATTGGTGGTATACTGGTGAGCATAGGTGCCTTTCATGCAGTTGATGTAGGTTTGATTCCAAGCCAATGTAATAATGGCTTTTCCTCTTCTGGAAGTGGTTTAATTTCAGTCACATTGTATTACAATCACATTATCAATAGAATGAGACAATGAATGTCTCAAAGCCCAGCAGGTCATACAGGATAGAGGCATACAAGGGGCTGAAATGTGCCATCTGAGACAGACAGAACATTTGGAAACTTGCATCTCCCATCTCTGGCCTTCCATGTTATGATTCCAGCTGTGTGAGCTGTTTGTATGATGTTCCGACATGATGGGGAAATAAAGTTTTGAGTCAGTTTTTGCTCCTGCACATTCCTTTGCAGTTACAATTATAATGAGATGAACAAAAGGGAGGCAAAATAAAAATAATCCCCAAATTGCAATACTGGTGGGGAAAGAGAAGATCACGGTTAAGCCAAACACGTCAAAATAAAAATTAATACTAAAAGGGGAGGGGAGAAGAGATCAGGTCTGTGGAGATCCCCTTGATATTTGAACTCAAATTGTTAGAATCAAAGTTCTGACTTGACACTGGAAAACCTGCAACTACCTGTCTCTCTGAACACCTGTGATGAGCAGGATCAAGTTGGGACACCTGTTCTGCTTCAATCATTTATTATCTCTCTGTTCTCTCCTTCTCCCCACAATTTCTCGTCTCCAATGTCTCTGTCTTTCTCCTTTTGCTCCCTCTCCCCTGCCCTTTCCCAGTGGCAGTGACTCACAGGGCTTCTCCCCTGGTAGCTGGTGCTCATTTTCAATCAAATAAATCAAAACGCTTCCACCTGCAAGTGGATTTAGCCCAGGACCCTCAGAGTCAGCAGCTGTTACGTCCCCAACTCTCTGGTCAGGTGTCTTAGCACTGAAAGCCTCCTGTTTAGATCCTAAAATATCATTTTTGCAGCAGGGGGCTGAAATTTTGGACCGGACATTGTAGCTCCACCGTTATTTTATTGAATTGCTTCAAAACAGCAAGTGTAGAAAGTCTCCTAAGTGCCATGCTCTCTTCCTTGGAAACAGCTGTCCCTGTTCTACAGGAGTCTGTGCGTTCCACACAGAAACGAACAAACCTGCTCCGAGCTGAAGGGGGGTCAGACAATGATGGTAACACAAATCTTCAGACTATTAACTCAAGTCCCTTCCTTTCTTTATCCCAGGACGTGCCAGTCACCTGTTAGCCATGGTGTTATCTTCATCTTCAAATACCTCTCAGGATATTTCACAGAGGGAGTGAAACCCCCACCCCACGGCTCCCTGTTGAGGCATTATACCGTACCTGCCCCTGGAGACTGTCTGGTTTTATACTCAGAGCTTTTTCTCTTCAAACCCCTTATCCCAATCTCTGGGCCACCGCCGCATTTCAGAGTTTAGAATTTACTCTCATCACTCTCGTGTGGCACTTTCCATGTGAATGAGACAAAGCAATGGGGGAAGCTCCGTGGCTAATGAAAACCGGTGCGTTGGGTGAGGCCTGAACTCATAACCCCAGCAGTGCGCCTCCCTCACTAACCAGTTGTATCCCTACAGGTGCTGGTCAGACAAGCTTGGGAAGTAGGCAGTTACCTGTGTCTGTGATTAACAAAGTTGGTGGCTATTTGAATGGCTGATGATTCAAACCCAGGTGAAGATAGAGGTGCTTGGCTTTCTTGTAAAGAGAATCCAGTACATTTTAACAGGCAGGAAAATGCCTCAATTCTGGCCTAGCCTCATTGGGCAAGCATAAGCAATAATTTCACCAGATGTGTTGGTGGTATAGTGGTGAGCATAGCTGCCTTTCGAACCGTTGATTTGCGTTCAATTCCCAGCCACCACACTGAGGTACTATTTTAATTTCAGTCACATTGTATCAGTTTATCAATGGAATGAGAGAATCCATGTCCTGCAGATCATTAAACACCCAGGGGAGGAATAAAGGGGCAGGACTATACTGTGAGCAGGTGGAGTCACCCTGGTATTACAATGTTTGGGTTTTTTTTTCCCTTACTTCCCTCTCTCTTTTAGACTCAGAGCATTTAAGGTTAGAAGGGACCAGTGTGATCATCTAGTCTGACCTGCTGCATCTTCCGGGCCAAAAGAGCCCACTCACCCACTCCTGTAATAGACCCGGGAGGGGAGGCAGCTCTGTGCTCTGCCCCTACTCCAGGCAGCGCATGGAGGCCCTCTGACCCACCTCCATGGGTGTGCAAAGATGTGCCAGCAGCACTAAGGTGGCTCCCTGCCCACTCTGCCTCCGTCCCTCTGTGCCACTCCCAGAAGTGTCTGTCATGTCCCAGCATCCCCTGGGGTGGGGGGAGTGTCTCTTTGTGCTGCCTCTGCCCCGAGAACCAACTCCACAGCTCCCATTGGCCAGGAACTGCAGCCAATAGGAGCTCTGGGGGACGCGCCTGCAGGCAGCGGCACATGGAGACTCACTGTCCCCGCTGACCTGGGAGCTGATGTCGCAGGGTTGTGTGTACCGGTCACTTTGGGAGTTGCAGTGCCCGGGGTAAGCACCACCCCTCCTGCACCCCAACCCCCGAGCAGAAAGCCCGCACCCCGCACCCAAATTCCCTCCCAGAGCTTTGCTTGTCTTCCTTCCACCCAGAACCCATCCTTCTTCTCCTGGGTTGCAAGTAGCCACCCCTGGGAAGCCAAGAGGCAAGCACAGGATTATACCTCCCAGCAGCCAACCGCATCTCCCCAGACTTTGCAGAATGAAGGGTGATGCTCTACTAACCCCACTTAGCCACACTGAGGCGCTTAGCTTCTGCCTTGCCTTCCTCAGCTCGACTTTCCTCTTTTGCCCCATTGTTGCCTCACTTCCTCCTTTGGCAAGTCACACAAAGGAGGCCAGCTGGAAGAGCCGGCCTCCACCAGCTAACCTCCCAGAGTAGAGGAGACCAAGCCACAAGGCTCCAAAGGTGACTGGCCCAGATCCTCTAGCTTTCCCCTGCTGATGCAAAGCTCATTTCACCACCCTCTGTCCTTCAGGGGTTGAGTTTATCACAGGTACGTGCCAGTGGCAGCAGTAGGAACTTTGCTAGACAGTCAGGGAAGCTGGGAAAAGGGAGTAATTTTGTTTCTGGTTGGTTTTGAACCAGGGACCTTTTGCATGTTAGGCAAACATGATAACCACCACACTACAAAAACTGTGTCAAAGAGCTTTGCCCCTCCCTTCATAAGAGTATAAGAATGGCTATACTGGGTCAGACCAAAGGTCCATCCAGCCCAGTGTCCTGTGTCCCAACAGTGGCCAATGCCAGGTGCCCCAGAGGGCGTGAACCTAACAGGCAATGATCAAGTGATCTCTCTCCTGCCATCCATCTCCATCCTCTGACAAACAGAAGCAAGGGATACCATTTCTTACCCATCCTGGCTAATAGCCATTCATGGACTAAACCTCCATTAATTTATCTAGTTCTCTTTTTAACCCTCCTATAGTCCTAGCCTTCACAACCTCCTCAGGCAAGGAGTTCAACATGTTGACTGCACTGTGTGAAGAAGAACTTCCTTTTATTTCTTTAAAACCTGCTGTGCATTAATTTCATTTGGTGGCCCCTAGTTCTTATATTATGGGAACAAGTAAATAATTTTTCCTTATTCACTTTCTCCTCATCCTTCATGATTTTATGTATCTTTATCATATCCCCCCTTAGTCTCCTCTTTTCCAAAATGAAAAGTCCTAGTCTCTTTAATCTCTCCTCATATGGGACCCATTCCAAACCCTAATCATTTTAGTTGCCCTTCTCTGAACATTTTCTAGTGCCAATATATCTTTTTTGAAATGAGGAGACCACATCTATATGCAGTATTCAAGATGTGGGTGTACCATGGATTTATATAAGGGCAAATATTCTCTGTCTTATTCTCTATCCCTTTTTAAATGATTCCTAACATCCTGTTTGCTTTTTTGACTGCTGCTGAACACTGCATGGTCGTCTTCAGAGAACTATCCACGACGACTCAAATATATCTTTCCTGATTAACCATAACTAAATTAGCCCCCTTCATATTGTATGTATAGTCGGGGTTATTTTTCCCAATGTGCATTACTTTACATTTATCCACATTACATCTCATTTGCCATTTTTTTGCTCAATCACTTAGTTTTGTGAGGTCTCTCTGAAATTCTTTCACAGTCTGTGTTGGTCTTAACTATCTTGAGCAGTTTAGTATCATCTGAAAACTTTGCCACCTCACTGTTTACCCCTTTTTCGAGATCATTTATGACTAAGTTGAATAAGATTGGTCCTAGGATTCACCATTGGGGAACACCACTAGTTACCCCTTTCCATTCTGAACACACCGATGGGTGAACTGGAGAAAGTGATGGCAGCCCTTCGATGAGTCAGCTGGCAGAGCAACGGACTGGAGCTGGAACTCAGGAAGTCATCCTTATGTTATCCTTCTGACTCCAGCTTGAAGGAGAGCTTCTTTTTCTTCCCCTTGCTGAGAAAGAGCAGGATTAGAAAGAAAGATCAGGTGAGTCAACTCTTGCTTTGGAGCCACCCACTGAAAATGTAAAAACAAAAAAGTAAAGCCATAAAAGACTTCAAAGCCCACCAGGCCCAACCTCTCTTCTAATATGGCAGAAAAGCCACACATCTCCTGTCTAGGTAGGGACATCCTATTGCCCCACAAGAACTGGAAGGTCATGTTCAGCCTCAGCAGCACTTGTGGAGCAGGGGGAAATACATGGCTACGGAAGTTCCCTGTAGCCAAAAGATAGGTCTTGAGCATCACAGCTTTGTAGGTAATTACAAGGTCCACTTACGCCACCGGCTGAGCCATTCCTCACAGGCCAGCAACTGCTATTCCCAGTTTGCATTCCTCACCATGTACCCAACTAAATGCTAGAAGGCCCAGCTCATCAACCTGCCCACTCTTGCAGCCCTCCTCTTCCACCCTGACTGATAGGGAGGAGTATTAAGCCTCTTTCTTTAGGCCTTTCAGCATTCCTGGGGAACACCAACACCGCCCAAGTGACTTTGGGCCAGTTGGTCAACCAATAGGGCTGCCTCCTAGGCCAGGCTGCAGCCCAGCTTCAGGACTCAGAGGAAATGGAGCTCCCATCCCTACCTACAGGACTCCAAGCACGGCCAGCCTTCTGGATCAAACATCCCCTCTTGTGCTCAAGTCACAACAGCTAGCAGGCAAAAAGCAGGTTTTCATATCATTTGAGAGAGCAAGACAGAGCCTTGGAAGACCCAGCAGGATTAGGTCGCACAGGAATTGTCCTCAGATCCTACTGAGACTTCAACTCAGATTGCAGGATTCAAAGTGCTGATGGCTGCTCTTACACCATGGGACCAATAGGGAACCCCCAGATCTCTGCTGAGTTCTGGTGTGGATGACCCTGCGGGTGCAGCCCTGCATTTGCTCACCAAGTTGCCATGTAACAGTTTGCTGCAACTCCCAGAGGCCTTTCTTAGTCCAGACTGAGAGGCCAGTGGCCATGTGAGGAAGTTTCCCCTTCCGTCCAAGGCAGTACATGGCCCTTTCTAGGAAAGACCAAGTCCTGGAGGAAAAAAGACTGTTGTGAAATCACATCCTGAAGAGATGCATTTTTCAGTTGTTGGAGGAGTACCATATGGGGAAATGCTCCCTTTTCACTTGACCAGGGTTGTGAACCCAGAACCCTCAGATTAAAAGTCTGATGTGCTACCAACTGAGCTAGCCAGGCTCATAAAAAAAGGGGCAAGTTTGGTGCAGAAGAGAAACTAGTCAAGAAAAAGAGGGCAGAAAATTTGCTACTCTTCCTTCTTTAGCAGCCCTAAGCCCATCTTGCTTCTCCATGTGACACCCAGAGACATTCTTCTTTTTTTAGTTAAATATCAGATCCAGGAGAAAACATAGTTATACAAAGCAAATTAAAATTGACCTGTCTCATGCAGTGCTACATTGACCTCTATTCAGACTGAGCCTAAGGGAGGGCCTTCCTTCCTGATGAAATATGCCCTCTTGTGTGAGTCACAACAACTAGCAGGCAACAGACAGGCTACCATGTCATTGGAGAGAGCAAGAGGAAGCGTTGGAAATCCCAGAATAATTAGCTGGCAATGAAAGGATCCCACAATTCTACAAGGACTTGAACTTTGATTTCAAGGTTCATAACTCTGAATACTAGCCCTTACACCATGGGACCAGCAGGGAACCTATCAAGAGAGTTTGACTTCTGGCATGAAAGACTCTGTGGGGACAATTTTTCTGTTAGGGAATACCCAGTGGGAACATGCCTTTCTGGCCAGCCCTACATTTGCTCAAAAAATCAGCACACAGCACTTTGTTGCAGGCCCAGAGGCCTTTCTTCCTCCAGACTGCAATGCCAGTGGACAGGTGAGGAAGTAGCACCTTCAGTCCCAAGCAGTAAAGGGCCCTTCCTAGGAAAGGCCAAGTTCTGAGAAGAAAAAACTGAAGTCAAAGAGAGCCCTCAAGAGATGCCTTCTGAAAATCTTGGGGAATTGTCCTTCTACCAGACCAGGGACTTGAACCCTGGACCCTCAGACTAAAAGTCAGACGCTTTACCAACTGAGCAAATTTGATGCTGAAGAAAACCTGTTCAGAAAATGAGGGCAGAAAACAATATAGAAAACCTGATGCTTTCGCTCTTTTAGCAGTCCTAGCCCCAGCCTGCTTCTCCATCCGGCGCCCTGAGTGAGGCCTTATTCTTTTTTTAGTTAAATAGCAAATCCAGGAGAAAACACAGTTATACAAAGCAAAACGAAATCACAAACAGAAATGTCACTGGAAATACAAAAATTAAAAAGGAAAACGCAATTCCCATCACTTTATCATGTCTGGGCCATTCCTGTAACGAGAGCACCTGCTAAGGGCCCTGTGTGCTTACGAGAAACCTGGAGAAACTCATACAACAGCCTGTACATGAAACTCAACTACTCCCAGGTGCTGCAGTAAAACCCTTTCCCTGCTATGACGTTGCATTCCATATGTCTTCATTAAAATATGCTAATGAGTGTGAATATAATGTAACTGAAATATGCTTTATGCATGTAAGGTAGCATTACAAAGTTTATAATCTACTGTGTGTGTTCATTGTATTTGTGTGAACCGATCATTCTTGTATCTGAAACTAGAAATATGAAATATAACTCAGAGGTCGTGTTCTAATGATGAAAAGTGTGGGCCATTAATAGTAGTTTAGACTCTTGATGTCTCCCATTAACCAGGACAACTGATTGTAGATGGCTCTGTCCTGCGCCATCTGTGAGTCAGGCCAGGAAGAATGAAGGCTTGGGGTCTCACAGGACATGTGAGCATGTCACCTGGTACAGGAATCCATCTTAAACCTGGGGCTCTTCCCCAGGAGAGACACAAAAGATTCCTGCCTTGTACCAAAGTTATATAAGGGGGTAGAATGGAAGAAAGGTGGCTGCAGTCATAAGAAATCCCCTAGCTACCACCTGAGCTGGAACAAGGATTACGCCAGGTGAAAAGATTGGGCCCAGACTAGAAATAAGCCCAGTCTGCAAAAGAAGCTTATTGGAAGATCTCTGAGGGTGAGATTTTATCTGTATTGAGTTTCATATTGTATTAGGTTTAGACTTTCATGTTTTTGATATATTTTGCTCTATGGAGAACACAAACTCCATAGAGAAGGAAAAGTTAATGCCTTAGAAGATTTTATGTGTGTGTGTGTGTGTGTTAGATGGGTGCGAAGGTGTCTAGAAAACACTCTTCTGAAGTCTCTTTTCTCTGATTTCCTTTAGAAAAATTGAACCAGGGAGCGAAGACCATTGTTTTCTGAGAGGCTTGAACTCAAAGCCTTCAGATTATGAGACTGAAACACTACCAGCTGTGCTAAGAAGGTTTAGAAAAGAGTTAGACTCAATGCATATGGAATCTACAGCCGTGACCGAGCCAGGGGTGCACTGGAAGAAGCAGGGGGATATGGTGCCCAGACACCTTTCCTGGCAGCTAATAGATCAATTTTCCCTGACAGTGAACAATCTACTGGAATTCATGGCAGTAGAGGGTGGATATTTCCAAGCTGAGCACCCACTTCCACATTTCAGAACTTATTCCCCTTTTCCTAGTAGGGTACTTTCCATGTGACTTGGGCAAAACAAGTTGGGAAAGCTACAGGGGTAATACAAACCAGTATTCAAAGTAAGGCTTGAACTCATAACCCCAGCAGTAGTCCCTTTTGCACTAACCAGTAACACCACTGCAGTTGCTTTCTAGGAAAAGCTGGGAAGCAGGCAATTATCAGTCTCTGTGGTTCACACCTTTGCCTGGTAATTGAAAGGCTGCTGGTTCATACCTAACTAAAGATGCAACTTTTCAGCCATGAGACTCCAGGATATTTTAACAGGAAGAAAATCTCCTCATTTCTGGTGTAGCCCCATTTGACCCCTTCTGCCTGTCTTCTCCCCCACACCACCTCTTTCCTTCCCCATTGGGGCCATACATAGAGGAGTCCAAGTCACTGAGAAGTTCCCTTTTCTCCCTCACAGAGGGCTTTAACGCCCCTTATCTCACTCAGGCTCACAACCACCCAGAATTCAAGAACTGTCCCTGTTCCCATTGGACAGATGAGAGGAGCCTGAGGTCCAGAGAAGGGAAATGACTTACTCAAGGGCATACAAAGCAAAGCGGTGGCAGAGCCAGAAAGAAAAGCCACCAGTTCCGACTCCTGTTCTAATGGACAACAAACCCCCCAGAGGCAGGGATAGAGCCCAGGAATCAAGATGGTGGGGAAATATCATTCAAACTGTTTCTGACAGAAAATCCCATTCAGACTAAACTAGTTTGTTTCTCGAAATCATAACAAGTGGGATAAAAGTTCTTTGCAAAAATATTTTGTTGCAAAACAAAAGCATCTCCTGTCTGTCACACTGTGTTAAATTATCTTGTCACACACAAAGAGGAGACACTTAGATCTCAAACATTAAATAAGATGCTTCAGTCTGAGCTAAGTCGTTGCTGCTCTTAATAGTTTCAAAATAAAAAGATACAAATCAAATAGACTATTTCAGCTGTTCTATTATGTGTTAATCTGCTCTGAGTAAAAGTAATAGGACACCTCATATTATGCCCTAATCCTAGTGACACTCTCCAATAGATCCCCATCCTCCACCCACTGTGAGGTAGGTAGGAGCAGATCATTATTATCTCTACTTGAAAGAGGGAGAAGCTAAGGCTGAGAAAGGAGAATTCACTTCTCTTATGTCACACAGCCAGTCAGTGGCAGAGTTGGGAATAGGACCCAATAACCCTGATTTTCAAACTAACCATCGGAACTTGAATTTCAGAAATTGAATGACCTGAATAAAGTGCTCTCAGATGAGCTCCAGACCAACAACAGTGACAGTAATTATTCAGCAAGTATTTGAGGAGAACTGTAATGTTAGAGAGAATCATGAACTGCTCAGAGACAATTAATGCAGAGAAGAAGCAAAATTTGTGAAACATAGAACTGGTTCTGACTTATTTCCTTGATCTTAAAAGAGAACAACAAGGACCTGAGTCTCCTCCCTGTCAATAACCCCCTGCTCAGCCAATCAGGGTAGAACCTGAGGAGGGGAGCCTGAGGGTTCTCACCAGATAGCACAAAGGATGGGCCAGGTCACCAGTGGGGATCACTGCCGAGCACTATTTCAGCCCTACAGTTTTGGATGGACAGCCCACAGTGGGAGCTGCAGAGCACTCCCCCACAACACACACACACACACACACACCCTGGTGTTGGGAGGGGAACAGGAGAAAGGAAAAAAGAAGTAAGAGACGAAGAGAAAGGAGGGAGGGATGGATGAATGGAGGGAAAGGTGAAACAAAAAGGACAAACCCTAATGTCTCCAGTGATCCTAAGGGACAAAATCCCAGGTGTGGAATAAAATTCTGGCTCCTTAAGCTTGTGTTTTCCATGTCTAGAATTCAACTCTCACCAGATGGATCAGACTGAACAGGTTTCAGACGTCCAGGAGGCTCTTGCCTTCTAAAGAGGGACGGCTGTTTTCTAGTAAAATCACTACAAGGGAAGGAGAAAACTCGAAAGAGGTTCCTCCTGGTGCTCACATCCGTGAACCCGAATAATTTGTCAGTCCTCAAGGAGAGACCTGGAGGAGATTTGCTGAAGCAAAGCCACAAGGGTCTCTGAGGTTTCCCTGGCCCCCCGCCCCTGTCCTGCCTGGATGATGTCAGTATCTCTCTGTGAGGTCACCACCTCCCCACCCCCTTTGACCAATAGTCTGAGGTGCTGGAAAAGGTCTTTGTGATGTCACTGCCACACCCCTCCCTTGCTGTGCTAATGTCCTGCCCCTGGACAGATGCTTTCGAGGTTTGAGCTACTCACTGTGGATCACCCCACTCAAGGAGTGTTCATTTTAAGAAGTAAGCTGGCTAGACAGGAAAATATCAGACGCTGCTGCCAATGCTACACTCAGTTTTTCAGAAATTAGTCGACTTTATGGCCAGAAGAGATCATTAGAGCTTCTAATCTGAACCCCTGCATATCACAGGCCTCCTGTATGACACAAGAGCTACCTTGGGGGCAAACACATTCCAGAAAGGCATCTAGTCTTCATTAAATGACATCAGGAGATGGCAAATCCACCACTTTCCTTGGTAGCCTGTTCCTGTGGTGAATTATCCTCGCTGTTGAATATTTGTGCCTTAGTTGTAATATGAATTTGTCTCTTTTTACCTTCCAACCTTTGGGTCTTGTTATGCCTTTCTCTGCTCAATTAAAAAGCCCTCTAACACCCAATATTTTCTCTCCATTAAGGCCCTTCAACACTTCAGTGAAGTCACCTTTCAATCTTCTTTTGATAAGCTAAACAGACTGAGCTCTTTCAATAGATCACTAGAAGGCATTTTTCTCCAGCCCTCAGAACATTTGGTGGCTCTTTGCTGCCCCAGCTCCAATTTCACCTCATCGTTTTCAACCGAGGACACCAAAACTGGAGGCAGCATTCCAATATCAGTCTCACTGATAACGTCACCTCCTGTGACATTAATGACTTAATCTGTAACTCTATAGATCACCATTGCGACCACTGTTCTATATTTGCAGCCAATAGTGTAGAAAAGTTGCCATGTAAGGGGTCTGTGAAGAGGTTCTGATTGGCTGATTATAATGATGCTATCTCTAGATGTGTATCATTTTTGTAGTCGACGTTATGAATATTGGTTCTATGCTGTCCATATTTCAAACTCGTGCTCTGCTTCTGGGGAACACTCTAGACAAGTTGGTGGCAGTTCTGCCTAGCCTGCTTGATTGCCCACTAAGGACCATCAGCTATACAATCGACCCATTGAGAGAAAGCAGGTACACCTTGTGACTCATCAAGGTATGCAGGGACCTGCCTGTGGACAGAACTCAAAAGTTTTTCTATGCCACGTGCTGGATAGAGTGTCCTTGGGACAAAGAAAGCAAAGACCACGTGGCAAGAGACTATAAAAGGCTGATGCCTCATCTCCATCTTGTCTTCAGTCCTGCTTCATACCTCTGGAGGGACTTTGCAACAAACAAGCTTCAGCTCTGTACAAAGGACTGAATGCCCCATCCCAGCTGTGGATGGACTCCAGAGACTTGATTTGAACCTGCAGTTTATTCCATCTCTGCTACAGGCCTGAACCAAGAGCTTTGCCATTACTTCATGTGAAGGATTAAAAATCTATTTGCTCTTTATGTAGCAACCTGGTGCATGGATTGTGCCAGCTCTTTTCCAGACTCAAAGTCCAGAGTATGGTCAAGGATAAGAGGCCTAGCAAATAGTGATAAGCTAAGAGAAAGCTGGGGTAAACAGAAAGCCTTGCTTGCTAAGATAGGCCTGGTCAGCAAATTGCCAGGTGTTGGAGCTAAGAACTAAAGAATTGTGTCTTATTCAGAGTTGCAGATTGAACAAAGAATCCCTGTTCCTATTGTGTTTCTTTCTTCTGTAGGGAGACGTTCTTTCCATAGATCCAATCATGAGTTTATGAAAAGTTGGCAGATGTCAGTATAAGGTATGTCATTCTTCCACGTCCCCTCCCACGGACCAATGCCTGCCTTTAGACTCACAGAAAAATTTTATTGCCATATACTTTCATTGTTTCTTTGCTTTAACCCCTAGGAATGTACCTCTTGGACAATCAAAGGAGTTGCTCCATTCCTATGGACCCCAAATCAGAATTCAACATAGATATTTTATACTAACAACATTTTATCAAAGTATTAATGAAATGTTAACTTCCTAACTTGAGACCATGGGTGGAGATATTATGTAATCTGTTAACTACTGGCTAATGTGGTTATCTTGTCTTGCTGCAAAACCTATCCTGGGGTGTGGAACTGCCTACCCCGTCACTTTCCCCCACTTGTGGAAAATCTATATATTCTATTGCAATTAATTAATTAACAATGTCTCTGAGCATAATAAGCAAGGTGACACTCTGCCAGCACTGTGTGTAATAAACTCCTATTTTTGACCTCTACATGGTGTAGATTTGTGTCTTTCTCGGACACCTGCTGAATAAAGAGAAGATTCAGGATCCAGCCTGGCTGAATGTGTGTCCTCTCCTCACAGCTTGGTGATCTTTTGAGGAAATGGAGAAGACTGCCTTTGCCTAGCTGTACATTGCTTGCAAAAGAAACAGGTCTTTTTGGTGACAAGTTTTGAAAGGAGGCACTAGACAAATGTGGAGACAGGAAAAATGTCCCCCAACTGAACTGGCATCTGTGGATGCTGAAGTCACAACACAGAGCACTAAACACTATTTGAGAACGGCTGGTGTCAGAAGAGTCTCTAACAAGGCCTTTTCTCCCCAGCAGGGGCCTCTCTGTGCACAGAACTCCTGGTAGCTTGATGGCTGCAGGCAGTGGAGAAATCTATTTTGGCATCTCTTTGCCTGTTTTGTGGTCAGCATCTGCAGTGGCTGTTAAAAGGTCTCTAGATAGTGATCTTTGGGAAGAGCTCGCTGAAGAGCCTTCCTACTAACCAGAAGAGCCTGGCTTGGCCTGCCAGTTCTTCCTTGCTGAACCTAGTGTGTCTGTTGGCTCCTTTTTTGTATCTCTTTTCAGAAAAAGAAAAGACCTGTCAGCAGAATCCTTCTTAGTGCTTGTTCAAGACAGATAGAGCCTTCCTTGCAGCTAAGTCTTGGTGTAATAGGGCATGTGGTGCCTCTTCCTGGCCATCCTGGTAATTAGTTCTGGTTCACCGGTGCGCCTTCATCTAGTGGCATCTGGCTGCATCTGTTTTATCATTAGGACCCATGGCGCTCTCAGGACTTCAGTGTCCTCTTATGGACACAGCCCTCTGGCTGTGCCTCACTCAGTTCTCTCCCTCCTTCCCGGGGGCAGCTGTTCTCTACCCAGACCCTTGCCTCAGTGGTCGGCTGCAGTCCAGGGTGTAGCCACCTGTGTCAGTGGCTACGGAGGCAAAAGTGGTGAACCTCCAACCCTGCATCTGTTTCTCTGGACCACTTCCCCACAGCCCCAGCATCTTCCTCTGCCTTTGTACTAGGGCCTCAGTCTGGCAGCACTCAACCAGAAGGTCACTCATGCTCCCCTTACCCACCCAACACTACTCTGATCATGGTGCCCACCCTTCCCATTCCCCTTCCCATTCCCCTTCCCCAGGCAAACCTCCCTCCTCAAACTCCAAGCAGTGACTAACTCTTGCTGTGCTGAGCAGCCCTTTATATATGGGCTGCTCCAGCAAGCGTTCTCCTGATTGGCTCTCCCAATAAGCCCTTTCCTGATAGGCCGGGTTCTGTGCAGCCTCTGCAAGGCTGCCTTAATCTTTCTCCTGCTTGGTTGGGGGCAGACACCTTCCCACACTTGGAAAATGGCAAATGAGAAGTGTAGAGCTGGTGGAAAGATTACCATGACTGAGAACTGAGCTGATGTTGCTGCGGTCGAAACACAGATCACTAACCGCTATATGATCACAGTGGCTGGTGGGAGAAGCACATGTTAGAAGCCCTCTGTCATCTCAGCTGTGGCTTTCTGTGCAAGGAGAGCCAGACACCTCAAGGTATGCAGGTCCTGAGGGAAATGTGGAACATCTGTCCTTTAGAATTTGCAGGTGTTGTCCTGGACCATCAAATTGAACAATTGCAAACAGTTTTTTGAGGCAGGCACCATGGCTTAGCTGGCTAAAGCATCTGCCTAGTAGACAGGAGATCCTGGGTTTAACTCCCAGTGGTGCCGTGGTGTATGGCTTTTGTCTCCTCTGCTCACATTTTCCTGTGTCTTCCTAGGAAACAGAAGAGACCTCCCTTGGTATCCAAGTCATTGCTTCCTAAGGAAAAGGCTTATTTGGAGGGAAGAATTGGAAAGAATCAAATCACAAGCCTGGAGTTGATGAAAAGGCTGTTGTGACTGGCATTAGCATGGTGGTTGCTTTGACTGCAATAGCTGCAACACGAGAGCCTGCGCCACATGTCCTTGTGATTCACTGGGGATGTCCACACGCAGATGTCATGTCGTCTTCCTTTTGATAGTCACTGATGAAAAATGGAGCAGTTGGGAGAAAAGTCCCAGAGAGTGGCATCGTGGCTAAGCTGGCTGACTCACCTGCCAGGTAAAGTGGAGTTAGGGATGCAGCACCCAGTGGTGCCTTGCCAAATGTGTCTGCTCTTCCCATCTTTTGGTCAATCTTCTGAGGAAACAGAGAAGACTGACTCTGCCTTGCAATGCAAATGCTTCCAAAAGAAACCAGTCGTTTTTTCTGACAATCGTTGGAAGGAGGCACCTAAGAAATGTGGAGACAAGGAAAAGGTCATCGTAACTCAACTTGCATCCATGGCTCTTGGGGCCACAACGCAGAGCACTAAGCACTGTATGACCACAGCAAAATGTAAATTTTACACCTTATTACACTAGGCAGTAGTTAGGTCAAGCATTTTTCTCACCCCACTGGATGTTACCCTCCTTAATACATAGAATTCCCCCCTTCATTTTCTCAGGATTCCTCCTGCTTCCAACATAGGTGGGGGAGGACAAAGGCAAAAACATGATGCCACAGTCTCCTATTTTATGTCCTTAGTTCAAGTGTCTAGAAGACACTTGCCCAGACGTGTCCAGGAGGGCTCTGCTGAGTCACTAGGTTGGGGAATCCTCCTGGTGTGGTCTTGTGCAACTGACTCATAGACTTGAGCAGTCCCCACAGTGTTGTGTTTGGGCATCTGTCATTGAATTGGAAATCCCTTAATTACAATTCCTCTGCTGATTCATGGTTGTTGAACTCCCTCCTTGGCAGGGGTCACTAGCAAAATTATAGCATATTTCAGTAACAACCATACAGCAAAATGCACAACTTCATACACCCTCATGCTATACATATTTGGATAGAATAACCAATTTCAGCAGATCATGACTTTTCATGTGATAACTTACATGGAATGGTTTGTATGAGATATCACAGTCATATATGAATGATGAATATGTGAGTTACAGGGGGCTATTTTGAGGTACATCATGTCACAAAAGCCTCCAGAGACTGGTATTTGGGACGAGCTGGCTGAAGAGCCTTCTGAGTAACTGAGAGATCCTGGCTTGGCCGGCCAGTTTGTGCTTGTGAATTAAACTTGTCCTCTGGGCTCCCTTTTTTTGTCTCTTTCACATAAACAGAGCAGAAGTTCTTGGCCAATCCTTGACAGTGCTTGTTCAAGACACAGAGAGCCTCTGTGCTGGAGCAGGGGTAAGGGTGCAGGAGGTGGTCGGAGGGGGGTGCTTACCTCAGGCAGTACAGCTCCCAAAGTGACTGGCACAGGATTCTGCCTCTGAGCAGCCAACCACACCTCCCCATGCTTTGCAGAATGAATGATGGTTCTCTACTAACCCCACTTAGCCACAATGATGTGCTTAGTTTCTGCCCTGCCTTTCTCAGCTTGACTTTCCTCTTTTGCTTCATTCCTGCCTCACTTCCTCCTTTGGCAAGTCATGCAGAGGAGGCCAGCAGGAAGAGCCGGCGTCCACCAGCCAATCTCAAAGGGCAGAGGAGGCCAAGCCACAAGCCTCTGAAAGGTAACATGCCTAACTCCTCTAGGTTCTCCAGCCTGACACCAAGGTGCTTTCTCCACTGCTTTCAGCACCTTCTGTCATGCAGGGGTTGGAGTTATCCCAGGGACAGGCCAATAGGAGAAGGAGGAGCACCTTCCTGAACAGCAAGGGGATCTGGGAAAAGGAAACCAGTGTGTTTCTGAACCAGCAAACAGAGATTAGAGACACCTTCCCTGCACATCCAGGCTCAGAGCATGTCCTCCATGAATTGATTTAGCTCTTTTTTTGAGCCCTGTTATAGTCTTGACCTTCACAACATCCTCTGGCAAGGTGTTCCACACATTGACTGTGCATTGTGTGAAAAAATACTTCTGTTTGTTTGTTTTAAATGTGCTGCCATTAATTTCACTTGGTGACCCCCAGTTCTTGTGTTATGAGAAGGAATAAGTAACTCTTCCTTATTTACTTTCTCCACACCAGTCATGATTTTATAGACCTCTATCATATTTTCCCTTGGTCATCTTTTCTCCAAGCTGAAAAGTCCCAGGCTTATTATTCTCTCTTCATATGGCAGACACTCCATACCCCTTTTCTGAACCTTTTCCAATTCCAATACATCTTTTCTGAGATGGGGTGACCATATCTGCATGCAGCATTCAAGATGTGGGCGTACCATGTATTTATACAGCGGCAATAAGATTTTCTCTTTTATTTTCTATCCCTTTCCTAATGATTCCCAACATTCTGTTCCCTTTTTGCCGGCCGCTGCACACTGAGTGGATGTTTGTAGAGAACTATCCACAGTGACTCCAAGATTTCTCACTTGAGTGGCAACAGCTATTTGACATCCCATCGTTTTATATGTAGAGTTGAGATTGTGTTTGCCAATGTGCATCACTTTGCATTTATCGGCATTGAATTTCATCTGCCATTTTGTTGCCCTTTCACCTAGTTTTGTGAAATCTCTTTTTAGCTCCTCACAGGCTGCTTTGGACTTAACTGTCCTCTGTAGTTTTGGATCATCTGCAAATTTTGTCACCTCTCTGTTTAGCAGATCGTTTCTCAATATGTTGACTAGTCCTCGTCCCAGTATAGACACCACTAGGTACGAGTTTGCATCCTGAAAACTGACCATTTATTCCTACCCTTTGTTTCCCAGCTTTTAACCAGTTATTGATCCATGTGAGGACCTTTCAGAGGTGAAAGTAAGCTGATACGTTCTGGTATGGGGTACTGGCAAGAGCGAGTACGCTGTGCCAGGCCGGCCTGGCTTTCCCAGTCTGGTGATTTAAAGGGCTCAGGGCTCCCTGCTGTGGCCGGAGCCCCAGGCCATTTAAATCGCCTCCTGAGCCCCACTGCCAGAGCCCTGGGACCTTTAAGTCACCTCCCAAGTCCTTCTGCTGGAGCCCCCGGGAGCAAATCACTGCCATGGATGCTGCTCTTCCTGCACTACGAACACAGAGCAGGGGCTGTGGGAGCTTCCTTACAGTGGGGCGGGGGCACTGTTGTCTGAACTGTGGCGCTCTCATGACAACCCTTCCCCAAGGAACCACACTCACACCATCCCTCCCCCTGAGGCCACACCCACAGAACACCTCTTCCTCCCAAGACTCCACCCTTCCCCCCCTCCATCACTTGTCCTAACAGCCGGTAAAGAGTAGTGGGGCCATGACCCCCTAACCCCCCTGTTCCAGCACACCTGACACAGAGCTAAGCAGGCCGCAGCATGCATGTGTGACAGAGGCTGCTGTGCTGAGCTGAGCCAGTGAGGGAAGCAGGGGCTGATGTTGGGGCTGTCCCCTTCCCCCTGCCTCAGGACTGGTTGCTTGCAGCAGTTGTCTTAACTTAGAGACAGTGTGCTCACACACTCACTCACTCTTCCCCCCGCCCACCCAAACATATTGCAGTTGAAAAGCAGCTGGCAATCTAGTAGGATTCCCATGGAATAATGGGATGGAGAAACCTGCATCATGTGATGCTGTACTGGCCCGGGAGGCATTGCAAACCCTTCCCAAAGCACCTGCAGCCAGTTGCACAGCTACGGACAGCGCACTGCTCTCTGTGGCCATCCTAGAGTCTAGCATGGATGTGCTCTGGTAAGACAAGAAGCATAGTGTGGACATGCAACAGGTGTTTAATTCAAACACTTTAAAGCCACATTCCCACAATAGTGTAGATATAGCTTGGGAGCGAGACAAGACCCAGCTGTGTTGAAACTAAATGACCACAACTTCATCCGTAGTTGACAGGATTTGAAGCTGCGTGGGGAAGACCCCAATGGATTCCTAGTTCATTGCCTTAATCACTCAGCCACAACTACTTGCTTGAAATGCGTTTTTCACTACACTCCAGTTCTGCTCTCACTGAGTGATCAATTCCAATTGTTCCCTCAGACCATTTTCCACAACACACTCACTGCTGTGCCATTGTGTAAGTGTGTCCATGGCTGAACTGCAAAAATTCCTGCTCATTTCCCTTCTGACTGGAGCATGAAGAGAGTGTGTTTGTGGTCAATGACGTTCCTGTAGATTGTTGTCCATTTCCTGCCTTGATCATTCAGACAGTTCCTTTACCATCCTATCCCCCGCACATCAGGGATTGCAATAGCAGGGGGCAGGTTTTCTCTGGGGCACTGAGATTTGTCAGGGGGTTGGTGGCTCCTTTCTCTCCTCATCCTGGAGTAAACTCGGCTTTTTATTTCATCCTTGATGTTTCAAGGCACAACAACAGATGACCGAGGAAAGAGGTGAATAGAGCGGGCTTCAGGGGAGGGGCAGAGAGGTGCAAGTGGTGGGCAGGGCTGGTCTCATGGGTGGGGCAAAGAGGTGTGGGTGGTGGACAGGGCAGGTCAGGGGAGGGGATAGAGAGGTGTGAGTGCTGGGCAGGGCTGGTCTTTGGGGAGGGGGCAGAGAGGTTTGGGCAGGGTGAGTCTCAGGGGAAGGGCAGAGAGGTGGGAGTAGCAGGCAGACCTTGGGGGTGGGGGTGGAGAGACACAAGGAGGCTTTCGGGGAGGAGAGGAGTGAGCAAAAGGTGGACCAGCAGGCCTCAGCCAAAGAGAAAGAGTAGGGGTGGGAAATGGCCAAATGAGAGTGAGAGCAGAGCACAGGTGGGGCCTCAGAGGGAGGAGAATGAGTCAAGGGGATGGAGTGGGCAGGGCTGCCCAGAGGATTCAGGGAGCCTGGGGCAAAACAATTTTTGGGGCCCCTTCCATAAAAAAGTTGCAATACTATAGAATAATATATTCTCATGTGATCCCTGCAGGGCCTGGGGTAAATTGCCCTACTTGCCCCCCCTCTGGGTGACCATGCCCTCAGCCTCTCCTCATAAGTCCCCTGCCCCCTTATCATTTTTGTTGCCCTCCCCTAGACTCTCTCCAATTTGTTTCTGTAGTGGAAGGGCAAAAACTGGACGCAATGCTCCAGATGTGGCCTCACCAGTGCTGAATTTTGGGGAATAATCACTTCCCTCGATCTGCTGGCAATTCTCCTACTAATCCAGCCCAGCATGACCAGTTATCCATATTGAATGCAGACCCAGCAATATTTGATCAATTGGTTACTGTCCATTCAGGAAGTTCTTTCCTACCCATTCATAAAGAATGAAGATGCTCTGAGCAGAGGGGATAGAGCTGTCCCGTCCATGTAGTTAATCCATCTCCCCGAGAGGTGGTAGCTACGTCACTGGGGGAAGCTATGTAGGTGGGTGAGCAAGCTGTGATGTCTCCATGTATCTATAAGTTTAATCAAACCCCATTTTTAAAAGCACTGTGGTCTGGGAAGAGAACAGGAGATCTCTGAGGCAGGGCCTGTCCTTCAAAATCTTTAAGATCACTGACTTACTTCCACAGCAATCATGGGAGTGTAGCTCAGTGGTAGAGTGTTTGACTGCAGATCAAGTAGTCCGTGGCTCTAATCTCAGTGCCCCTTATAAACCTCTCCTTTCAACAAAAATAATTGCATTTCCATTATGTTGAGGAGTTCCACTGAATAGGGATCCCTGAAATGAATGGAAACACTCAATATTTTCCTATGCAAATGCATGAAAATCTAGCAAACATGTTCCTTCACTGAAATCAGTTCCAATCCTCTGATGGATTAAAGAATCCTTATTGAGGTTGCAGGAAAAAACCATCCCGATGTGCAGAAAGAATAGTAAATATGGCAGGCGACCAGCTTGGCTTAACAGTGAAATCCTTGCTGATCTTAAACACAAAATAGAAGCTTACAAGAAATGGAAGATTGGACAAATGACCAGGGAGGGGTATAAAAATATTGCTCAGGCATCCAGAAGTGAAATCAGGAAGGCCAAATCACATTTGGAGTTGCAGCTAGCAAGAGATGTTAAAAGTAAGATGAAGGGTTTCTTCAGGTATGTTAGTAACATGAAAAAAGTCAAGGAAAGTGTGGGCCCCTTACTAAATGAGGGAGGTAACTTAGTGGACAGAGGATGCAGAAAAAGCTAATGTACTCAAAGCTTTTTTTGCCTCTGTCTTCACAAACAAGGTCAGCTCCCAGACTGCTGCACTGGGCAGCACAGTGTGGGGAGAAGGTGAAAAGACCCCTGTGGAGAAAAAAGTGGTTCGGGACTATTTAGAAAACTGGAGATGAGCACATGTCCATGGGGCTGGATGTGCTGCATCCGAGGGTGCTAAAGGAGTTGGCGGATGTGATTGCAGAGCCATTGGCCATTATCTTTGAAAACTCATGGTGATCGGGGGAGGTCCAGGATGACTGGAAAAAGGCTACAGTAGTGCCCATCTATAAAAAGGGAAGAAGGAGGATCCAGGGAACTACAGACCAGTCAGCTCACCTCTGTCCCTGGAAAAATCATAGAGCAGGTCCTCAAGGAATCAATTCTGAAGCACTTAGAGGAGAGGAAAGTGATCAGGAACAGTCAGCATGGATTCACCAAGGGCAAGTCATGCCTGACTTACCTTTTTGCCTTCTATGAGGAGGTAACTGGCTCTGTGGATGAGGGGAAAGCAGTGGATGTGTTATTCCTTGACTTTAGCAAAGCTTTTGATATGGTCTCCCACAGTATTCTTGCCAGCAAGTTAAAGAAGTATCGGCTGGATGAATGGACTGTAAGGTGGATAGAAAGCCGGCTAGATTGTCAGGCTCAACGGATAGTGATCAAAGGCTCCATGTCTAGTTTGCAGCCGGTTTCAAGCGCAGTGCCCCAAGGGTCGGTCCTGGGGCTGGTTTTGTTCAATATCTTCATTGATGATCTGGAGGATGGTGTGGATTGCACCTTCAGCAAGTTTGCAGATGACACTAAACTGGGAGGAGTGGTAGATATCCTGGAGTGTAGGGATAGGATACAGAGGGACCTAGACAAATTGGAAGACTGAGCCAAAAGAAACCTGATGAGGTTCAACAAGGACAAGTGCAGAATCCTGCACTTAGGACGGAAGAATCCCATTCACTGTTACAGACTAGGGGCCGAATGGCTAGGAAGCAGTTCTGCAGAAAAGGACCTAGGGGTTACACTAGACGAGAAGCTGGCTATGAGTCAACAGTGTGCCCTTGTTGCCAAGAAGGCTAACGGCATTCTGGGCTGTATAAGTAGGGGCATTGCCAGCAGATCGAGGGATGTGATCATTCCTCTCTATTCGGCATTGGTGAAGCCTCATCTGGTGTACTGTGTCCAGTTTGGGGCCCGACACTACAAGAAGGATGTGGAAAAATTGGAAATAGTCCAGCAGAGGGCAACAAAAATGATCAGGGGTCTGAAGCGCATGACTAATGAGGAAAGGCTAAGGGAACTGGGCTTGTTTAGTCTGAAGAAGAGAAGACTGAGGGGGGATTTGATAGCTGCTTTTAAGTACCTGAAAGGGGGTTCCAAAGAGGATGGATCTAGACTGTTCTCAGTGGTAGCAGATGAGAGAACAAGGAGTAATGGTCTCAAGTTGCAGTGGGGGAGGTTTAGGCTGGATATGAGGAATAAACTTTTTCACTTGGAGGGTGGTGAAGCACTGGAACGGGATAACTAGGGAGGTGGTGGAATCTCCTTCCTTAGAGGTTTTTAAGGTCAAGCTTGACAAAGCCCTGGCTGGGATGATTTAGTTGGGGATTGGTCCTGCTTTGAGCAGTGGATTGGACTAGATGACCTCCCGAGGTCCCTTCCAACCCTATAT
The DNA here is from genome assembly GCF_025201925.1 of Gopherus flavomarginatus. NCBI lineage: Eukaryota > Metazoa > Chordata > Testudines > Testudinidae > Gopherus > Gopherus flavomarginatus. The sequence goes on along the minus strand of NW_026114805.1, from coordinate 83,900 downwards.
TCTATGATAATATAATTAGATGCTCTAATGGTCTCTTCTGGCCATAAAGTCGACTAATTTCTTAAAAACGGAGCGTAGCATTGGGAGCAGCATCTGATATTTTACTGTCTAGCCGGCTTGCTGCCTAGAACGAACACTCCTTGAGTGGGGTGATCCACAGGGAGTAGCTCAAACCTCCAAAGTGCCTGGCCTGGGGCAGGACATTGGCACAGCAAGGGAGGGGTGTGGTAGTGACATCACAAAGGGCTTTTGCAGGACCTCACACTATTGGTCAAAGGTGGTGGGGAGGTGGTGACCTCACAGAGAGATGCTGACATCATCCAGGCAGGACAGGGGCGAGGGGCCAGGGAAACCTCAGAGACCCCTGTGGCTTTGCTTCAGCAAGTCTCCTTCTCCAGGTCTCTCCTTGAGGACTGATAGAGCATTCAGGTTCACGGATGTGAGCGCCAGGAGGAACCTCTTTCGAGTTTTCTCCTTCCCTTGCAGTGATTTTACTAGAAAACAGCCATCTCTGTTTAGAAGGTAAGAGTCTCCTGTAGGTTTGAAACCTGTTCCGTCTGATCCATCTGGTGAGAGTTGAATTCTAGACATGAAAAACACGAGCTTTAGGAGGCAGAATTTTATTGCGCAACTGGGATTTTGTCCCTTCGAATCAGTGGGGACATAAGGGTTTGTCCTTTTTGTTTCAGCTTTTCCTCCATCCATCCTTCTCTCCTTTCTCTTCTCTTGCTTCGTTTCTCCTTTTTCCTATTCCCCTCCCAACACCAGCAGGTGTGCTTGTGTGTGTGTGTGTGTGTGTTGCTGGGGAGTGCTCTGCAGCTCCCACTGTGAGAGATCCACCCAAAAATGTGGGACTGAAATAGTGCTTGGGCAGTGATCCCCAGCAGTCACCTGGGCCATCTTTTGGGCTCTCTGGTAAGAATCCTCAGCCTCCCCTCCTTAGTCTCTACCCTGATTGGCTGAGCAGGGGGTTATTGACAGGGAGGAGACTCAGGTCCATGTTGTTCTCTTTTAAGAACAAGGAAATAAATCAGAACCAGTTCTATGTTTGACAAATTTTGCTGCTTCTCTGCATTAATGGTCTCTGAGCAGTTCATGATTCTCTCTAACATTGCAGTTCTCCTCAAATACTTGCTGAATAATTACTGTGCACTGTTGTTGGTCTGGAGCTCATCTGAGAGCACATTATTCAGGTCATTCAATGTCTGAAATTCAAGATCGGATGGTTAGTTTGAAAATCAGGGCTCTTGGATCCTATTCCCAACTCTGCCTCTGACTGGCTATGTGATCTAAGACAAGTCAATTCTCCTTTCTCAGCCTTAGCTTCTCCCTCTTTCAAATAGGGATAATAATGATCCACTCATACCTGCCTCATGGTTGGTGGAGGATGGGGATCCATTGGAGAGTGTTACTAGGATTAGTGCATATTATGAGCTGTCCTATCACGTTTACTCAGAGCAGATTATGACATAATAGATTAGCTGAAACAGTCTTTTTTATTTGCATTTTTTTATTTTGGAATTGTTAAGAGCAGCAACGACTTAGCTCAGACTGAAGCATCTTATCTAATTTTCAAGATCTAAGTGTCTTCTCTTTGTGTGTGACGAGACAATTTAAAACTCTGTGACAAACAGGAGATGCTTTTGTTTTGCAACAAAATATTTTTGCAAAGAACTTCCATCTCACTTGTTATGATTCTGAGAAACAAACTGGTTTAGTCTGAATGGGATATTTGAACAGAAACGGTTGGAATGAAATTTTCCCACCATCTCAATTCCTGAGCTCTATCCCTGCCTCTGGGGGGATTTGTTGTCTGTTAGAACAGGAGTCAGGACTGGTGGATTCTCTTTCTGGCTCTGCCACCGCCTTGCTGTGTAGACCCTTGGGTAGGTCACCTCCCTTCTCTGTACCTCAGGCTCCTCCCATCTGTCCAATGGGAACAGGGACAGTTATAGACTCATAGACTCTAGGACTGGAAGGGACCTTGAGAGGTCATCGAGTCCAGTCCCCTGCCCTCATGGCAGGACCAAATACTGTCTAGACCATCCCAAATAGACATTTATCTAACCTACTCTTAAATATCTCCAGAGATAGAGATTCCACAACTTCCCTAGGCAATCTATTCCAGTGTTTAACTACCCTGACAGTTAGGAACTGTTTCCTAATGTCCAACCTAAATCTCCCTTGCTGCAGTTTAAGCCCATTGCTTTTTGTTCTATCATTGGAGGCTAAGGTGAACAAGTTTTCTCCCTCCTCCTGATGACACCCTTTTAGATACCTGAAAACTGCTATCATGTCCCCTCTCAGTCTTCTCTTTTCCAAACTAAACAAACCCAATTCCTTCAGCCTTCCTTCATAGGTCATGTTCTCAAGACCTTTAATCATTCTTGTTGTTCTTCTCTGGACCCTCTCCAGTTTCTCCACATCTTTCTTGAAATGCGGTGCCCAGAACTGGACACAATACTCCAGTTGAGGCCTAACCAGTGCAGAGTAAAGCGGAAGAATGACTTCTCGTGTCTTGTTTACAACACACCTGTAAATGCATCCCAGAATCACGTTTGCTTTTTTTGCAATAGTATCACACTGTTGACTCATATTAAGCTTGTGGTCCACTATGAGCCCTAGATCTTTTTCTGCCATACTCCTTCCTAGACAGTCTCTTCCCATTCTGTATGTGTGAAACTGATTGTTCCTTCCTAAGTGGAGCACTTTGCATTTATCTTTATTGAACTTCATCCTGTTTACCTCAGACCATTTCTCCAATTTGTCCAGATCAGTTTGAATTTTGACCCTGTCCTCTAAAGCAGTTGCAATCCCTCCCAGTTTGGTATCGTCCGCAAACTTAATAAGCGTACTTTATGTGCCAACATCTAAATCGTTCATGAAGATATTGAACAGAGCCGGTCCCAAAACAGACCCCTGCGGAACCCCACTTGTTATACCTTTCCAGCAGGATTGGGAGCCATTAATAACTACTCTCTGAGTAAGGTTATCCACCCAGTTATGCATCCACCTTATAGTAGCCACATCTAAATTGTACTTTCCTAGTTTATCTATAAGAATATCATGCGAGACCGTATCAAATGCCTTACTAAAGTCTAGGTATATTACATCCACCTCTTCTCCCTTATCCACAAGGATCGTTATCCTATCAAAGAACGCTATCAGATTAGTTTAACACGATTTGTTCTTTACAAATCCATGCTGGCTATTCCCTATCACCTTACCACCTTCCAAGTGTTTGCAGATGATTTCTTTAATTACCTGCTCCATTATCTTCCCTGGCGCAGAAGTTAAACTAACTGGTCTGTAGTTTCCTGGGTTGTTTTTATTTCCCTTTTTATAGATGGGCACTATATTTTCCCCCTTCTCCCACGATTTCCCAAAGATAATAGCTAGAGGCTCAGATACCTCCTCTATTAACTCCTTGAGTATTCTAGGATGCATTTCATCAGGCCCTGGTGACTTGCAGGCATCTAACTTTTCAAAGTGATTTTTTACTTGCTCTTTTTTATTTTATCTTCTAAATCTACCCTCTTCCCATAAGCATTCACTGTATTAGACATTCCTTCAGACTTCTCAGTGAAGACCGAAACAAAGAAGTCATTAAGCATCTCTGCCATTTCCAAGTCTCCTGTCACTGTTTCTCGCTCCTTACTGAGCAGTGGGCCTACCCTGTCCTTGGTCTTCCTCTTGCTTCTAATGTATTGATAAAAAGTCTTCTTGTTTCCCTTTATTCCCATAGTTAGTTTGAGCTCATTTTGTGCCTTTGCCTTTCTAATCTTGCCTCTGCATTCCTGTGTTATTTGCCTATATTCATCCTTTGTAATCTGACCTAGTTTCCATTTTTTATATGACGCCTTTTTATTTTGTAGGTCACGCAAGATCTCGTGGTTTAGCCAAGGTGGTCTTTTGCCACATTTTCTATCTTTCCTAACTATCGGAATAGCTTGCTTTTGGGCCCTTAATAGCATCCCTTTGAAAAACTGCCAACACTCCTCAGTTGTTTTTCCCCTCAGTCTTGATTCCCATGGGACCTTACCTATCAGCTCTCTGAGCTTACCAAAATCCGCCTTCCTGAAATCCATTGTCTCTATTTTGCTGTACTCCCTTCTACCCTTCCTTAGATTTGCAAACTCTATGATTTCATGATCACTTTCACCCAAGCTTCCTTCTACTTTCAAATTCTCAACAAGTTCCTCCCTATTTGTTAAAATCAAGTCTAGAACAGCTTCCCCCCCAGTAGCTTTTTCAACTTCCTGAAATAAAAAGTTGTCTGCAATGCAGTCCAGGAACTTAGTGGATAGTCTGTGCCCTGCGGTGTTATTTTCCCAACATATATCTGGATAGTTGAAGTCCCCCATCACCACCAAATCTTGGGCTTTGGATGATTTTGTTAGTAGTTTAAAAAAAGCCTCATCCACCTCTTCCACCTGGTTAGGTGGCCTGTAGTAGACTCCTAGCACGACATCACCCTTGTTTTTTACCCCTTTTATCCTGACCCAGAGACTCTCAACACTTCTGTCTCCTATGTCCATCTCCACCTCAGTCCAAGTGTGTACATTTTTAATATATAAGGCAACACTTCCTCCATTTTTCCCCTGTCTATCCTTCCTGAGCAAACTATACCCATCCACAACAACATTCCAATCATGTGTTTTATCCCACCAAGTTTCAGTGATGCCAACAATGTCATAATTGTATTTATTTATTAGCACTTCCAGTTCTTCCTGCTTATTACCCATACTTCTCGCATTTGTATATAGACATCTAAGATACTGGTCCCAGCTCTTCCCCAACCCCACCCTCAGTCTGGGCCTCTGGCTCCCAGCCCGACCTCAACCCCTTACCACTGTCTGCACCCCTCTCCCCAGCAAGCAACAACCAGACTCTCAGCCCCAGTTCTTGATCACGGCTTCCCAGGGGCCACAGCCATGGCTAAGAGGGCACAGTGTGAAATGTTTGGGGACCACTGGTTTAGGGTGACATCCTCAATCATTTCTCTGCAGTCTAATAAAAGCTATTCCTCACCCACCTACCCCTCCATCAGGATGGACTAGGTATGTTCTGCTGCCCTTCACTCATACAGGAAGGAAAATAACATTTCATTCTACTCAATCCTAAAGTGATTTCTAACCCACCACCATCCCAAACTGGTCATTTTGGAAAAGCGGCCCCACCATGGTGCATAGTTAGGCAGAGTAGGTGTGTCTGTGCAAATGTGGTCTGTTCCTGAAGTCTTTCCCCAGCTCCTCACTAGATGTGAGGGGGGAGCTCATTCAGACCCTGCTTATGCTTAGTATTGGGAAACTCCTTAGTGTCCCTATCTCTGCTGAAAGATTTCTCCTGCTGTCCCTTTTTTTGCAACTCAGATGAGGTAGCTGAGTGGTTAAGGTGATGGAGTGCTAATCCATTGTGCTCTGTATGTATGGGTTTGAATCCCATCCTCATTGGATGCATTTAGTCTTGACTCCTCTTTTGTAGACAACCATCTCCCCCCTTGGTACAATAACAGACCCAACAATGTTGCTTCTTGCAAACAAAAACCTTCTCAGAAACTTGGACACCCTCCCTTGCTATAAATAAAATGTCTAAATCCCAGATTTCTAAAAAATGTCTCTAGTTCTGTATTTCGTAGTTTTTATCTCAAAAGGTAATATTACCGCAAGCTGAATAAGGCAACGCTTCAAAGGAAAACATTAGAAATGCTAGGGGAGATATAGGAAAGGAAAAAGCCCCTTTTCTCAGGAGATACAAACTCGACTTCCTCCTGTCTCTATCACCAGTGGATTTAGCCTCCCTCCTCATGTGCTGTAAATAAAATAAAGAGAAGATAAGGTGGTTTGGCACAAACCAAGTAAGTGTAGTCAGGGACAAGTTACAGAAAACTGGGGGAACAGGGGAAAATGCAAACGTAATGAATACAATGAAACAGTGACTGGCTTTGGGAGCTTAACACTGAGGCCCATAAACCCTCCCTTGGAAACTGGAAAACATTAAACGATGCCCCAGCACAGAAACCTTTTCCCACTGTTCAGGTGCAGTGGATCCCACGTGCCGGCACGATTCCCAGGACCTTCCACTCTCTGGCTGATTTAGAGCCGTTGAGGAGCAACACTGGGGAGTCCGGATGGCAGTTGGGTTTCATCGCTGGCAGGGAGGCCCTCTGGGATGCTGGAAACCAGGAATGCAAGATGGCAGGAATGGGGGTGACAGGCCTCCTGTTCCTCAGTTTCATGGTGGGACCGAGGTGGGGTCTTCACTCTCCAGCTCAGGAGCACTGTGAAGACTCGACCATGTACGAGTGACAGAGAGATTCTCTCCTTCACCTTCACTGCAGAACTGTTACCTTTTGTCGAACCAGACAGTTTATCTTCATCACATTCTATCCACCCACTTCTCAAAGTGTCTTGTGATGAAGCATTCTCCATTGTCTGTGCTTGGATATGATGTTTCAACTGCTTTAATCCTATGTCAGAGTTGCTGTGAGTGGAGATGAAAGTGTTAAAGACATAGGAGGGGAATTCAAACGGATCCCAATCACAGTGTGATCATTGGGAGTTCAAATCCCAGGTTCCATCTATTGGTAAAGCCACTTCTGGCAAGGTGGCTGTTCTGTCCCCCATTATGGCACGAGTTTGGAATACGGGCAGCACAGAGCCAATATTCATAACATCAACTACAAAAATGAAACACATCTAGAGATAGCATCATTATAATCAGCCAATCAGAACCTCTCCATAGACCCCTTACGTACATGAAAACCTTTATACAATATTGGCTGCAAATATAGAACAGTGGTCGCAACGGTGACATATACAGGTACAGATTATGTCAATATTGTCACAGGAGGTGACACGGTATCAGTGAGACTGATACTGGAATCCTGCCTCCAGTTTTGATGTCCTCATTTGAAAAGATGATGTGAAATTGGAGCTGGGTCTTCAAAGAGCCACCAAATGTTCTGAGGGCTGGAGAAAAATGCCTTCCAGTGAGGTCTAATGGTCTCTTCTGGCCATAAAGTTGACTAATTTGTGAAAAACTGAGTGTAGCATTCGGAGCATCATCTGATGTTTTCCTGTCTAGCTGGCTTGCTGCCTAGAACGAATGCTCCTTGAGTGGGGTGATCCACAGGGAGTAGCTTAAAACTGCAAAGAGGCTGGCCAGGGGCAGGACATTAGCACAGCAAGGGAGGGGTGTGGCAGTGACATCAAAAAGGGCTTTTGCAGGACCTCAGGCTATTGGTCAAAGGTGATGGGGAGGTGGTGACCTCACAGAGAGATGCTGACATCAGTCAGGTATTACAGGGGCGAAGGGCCAGGGAAACCTCAGAGACCCCTGTGGCTTTGCTTCAGCAAGTCTCCTTCTCCAGGTCTCTCTTTGAGGACTGAGAGAGTATTCAGGTTCACGGACGTGAGCGCCAGGAGAAACCTCTTTCGAGTTTTCTCCTTCTCTCGTAGTGATTTTACTAGAAAACAGCCATCCCTGTTTAGAAGGTAAGAGCCTCCTGGAGGTTTGAAACCTGTTCAGTCTGATCCATCTGGTGAGAGTTGAATTCTAGGCATGGAAAACATGAGCTTAAAGAGGTAGAATTTTATTGCGCACCTGGGATTTTGTCCCTTAGAATCAGTGCGGACATTAGGGTTTGTCCTTTTTGTTTCAACTTTTCCTCCATCCTTCCCTCCTTTCTCTTTGTCTCTTGCTTCTTTTGTCCTTTCTCCTGTTCCCCTTCCAAGATCAGGAGGTGTGCGTGCGTGCGCGCGTGTGTGTGTGTGTGTGTGTGTTGCTGGGGAGTGCTCTGCAGCTCCCACTGTGAGAGGTCCACCCAAAAATGTGGGGCTGAACTAGCACTTGGGCAGTGATCCCCACCAGTGACCTGGGCCATCCTTTGGGCTCTCTGGTGAGAACCCTCAGCCTCCCATCCTCCGTCTCTACCCTGATTGGCTGAGCAGGGGGTTATCGACAGGGAGGAGACTCAGGTGTTCGTTGTTCTCTTTTAAGACCAAGGAAATAAGTCATAATCAGTTCTATGTTTGATGAATTTTGCTGCTTCTCTGCATTAATTGTCTCTGAGCAGTTCATGATTTTCTCTAACATTGCAGTGCTCCTGAAATACTTGCTGAATAATTACTGTGAGCTGTTGTTGGTCTGGGGCTCATCTGAGAGCACTTGATTCAGGTCATTCAATGTCTGAAATTCAAGATCCGCTGGTTAGTTTGAAAATCAGGGCTCTTGGGTCCTATTCCCAACTCTGCCACTGATTGGCTGGGTGACCTAAGACAAGTCGATTCTCCTTCCTCAGCCTTAGCTTCTCCCTCTTTCGGGTGGGGATAATAATGATCTGCTCCTACCTACCTGACGGTGGGTGGAGGATGGGGATCTATTGGAGAGTGTCACTAGGAGTAGGGCATAATATGAGGTGTCCTATCATGTTTATTCAAAGCAGATTAACACTTAATAGAATAGCTGAAATATTCTATTTTATTTGTATTTCTTTATTTTGAAATTGTTAAGAACAGCCACAACTTAGCTCAGAGTGAAGCATCTTATCTAATTTTTAAGATCTAACTGTCTCCTCTTTGTGTGCGATGAGACAATATAACACACTGTGACAAACAGGAGATGCTTTTGTTTTGCAAGAAAATCTTTTTGCAAAGAACTTTCATCCCACTTGTTATGATTTCAAGAAACAAATTAGTTTAGTCTTAATGGGATTTTCTGACAGAAACTGTTTCAATGAAATTTCCACACCATCTCCATTACTGAAATCTATCTCTGCCTCTGGGGGTGGGGGGTTTGTTGTCCGTTAGAACAGGAGTCAGGACTGGTGGCTTCTCTTTCTGGTTCTGCCACCACCTTGCTGTGTAGGCCCTTGCGTAGGTCACTTCCTTTCTCTGGACCTCAGGCTCCTCCCCATGTGTCCAATGCGAACAGGAACAATTCTTGAACTCTGGGTAGTTGTGAGCCTGAGTGAGAGAAGGGGTGTTGAAGCCCTCTCTGAAGGAGAAAGGGGAGTTTCTTGGTGTTTGCACCAAGGAATTTTAAAGTTTGCTAAAATGTCTAGTCTGCAGCAACAAGAAATATTCAGGGCCAAACTTTTTAGCCACTGCATTTTTTAAAGCCCACTCAGGGATGTGAGTCCTGTCTTTTAGGTACCTGTGGTTCTTTGCCAGCAGGAGAGAAGAAGTACCTGCCTCCATTTTTGTGGCCTTAACAAACCAGATGATGTGCCCCAGTTCTTGATGAGATCCCTGAAAAAGAACATCTTCCCATCCATGAACAAGACAGGACCTGTCTTTCAAAGGGGAACAAAGAGACCCCTGGGACTTACAGACTAGCTAGCCTCATTTCCATTGCTGGAGAGATACTGCAATACATTCTTAAACACTCAGTTTGTCAGCAGCACCAATAGGATAATTTGGTTCTTAGGACGAGTGAGCATGGATTTGTCAAGAACAAATCATTCCAAACCAATCCTCTTTCCTTCTTTGGCAGGGTTCCGGGCCTGGTGGAGGTGGGTAAACAGTAGATGGGATCTATCTTGGTGTTACTAAGGCTTTTCACACAGTCCCATACGACATTCTCACAAGTGAACGAGGGAAATGCAGTCCAACTGCAATCAGTGTAATGTGTGTGCAGAGCTGGTTGAAAGCCCAGACTCCAGGAGCCCTTCTCCAGGTTTGGCTGTCCAACGGAGAGGGTGTACCTAGGGGGTCTGGCAGGGATCAGTCCGGAGTCCGGACATTCATATTTTCATGAATGATTTGGAAAATGCAGTGGAGACCATGCTTCTAAAATTTGCAACTGACACCAATCACTTTGGAGCAAAGGATTGAAATTCAAAACATCCTTAACAAATTGGAGACTTGGTCTTCTTGAGCCAAACTCTATGGTTGGGCCCCTCTCTCTAGACTGGGCTGAAGTGAAACCCCAGAGCCAAACACTCCTCCTGGGCAGTGTGCTCCTCCCTTGAATGGTCAGATACTGCTTAGCACTGTCAGAGCAGCTTTTGCTGCGGGATTCTCCCAGCACTTTCCAATAGCGGGAAAGTATGAAATCCCCATTTAACTGCTGGGGACAGAGCCCTAGAGGGGGGAGCAACTTGCCCAAAGTCCCCCAGGAAAAGGAAAAGAACCAGCAGTGGAACCAAAAGGAAATCCAGCAATGGATCTCAGGTGTCCTGGGGGTGTGCTAGGGTGACCAGATATTCCAATTTTATAGGGATAGTCTGAATTTTGCGGACTTTTTCTTATCTAGGATCCTATTATCCCCTACCCCCTGTCCCGATTTTTCACATTTTCTGTCTGGTCACCCTAGGGTGTGCACATGTGTGGGTCCCAGCTTCTTCCTGCCTCCCTCATTGAAGTAAATGTGCAGGGTTACTGCCCTGGGAACTGCAGGGTCCAGTGGACATAGGGTTCGCTGGAGATAGGGTCTGGCTACATGCAGGGCAAGGGGTGCAGGCCTGTCTGGCTTCAGGCAGGGGGGTACATCAGGTGTTGGCTGGAGACAGGGCAGGGGATGCAGGGCTGGCCGCAGACAGGGGGTGCTGGGCTGGTGCAGGCTGTGGGGTGTGTGGGGGGCTGGCTGCCTTTGGGCAGGGTCACAGGGGGATGCGGCAGGAGTTGGCTGGAGACAGGGCAGGGGGTGTGTCAGGGCTTGGCTGTGGGGCTGGCTGCAGGCAGAGCAGGGAGGATGCGGTTGGTGTGGGCAGGGCAGTAGGTGCAGGGCTGGCTGGAGACAGAGGCTGGCTGCGAATAGGACAGCGCTGGGGGTGCAGGGCTGGCTGCAGGCAGCGCATGGGGCAGGGCCGGTGCAAGGATGTTTCATGCCCTAGGTGAAACTTCCACTTTGCGCCTCCCCCTCGCGCCCCCACCCTGAGGCGCCACACCCATTGAGGCTCCCCCCCTCCACCCTGAGGCTCCCCTCTTGTGGCAACTCCCCCGCTATTTCCTGCAGCACCCCCCTCGCCCCAGCTCACCCCTCCTCCGAGCACGAGCACCCCGAGCACACTGTGGCCGCTTCACTTCTCCTGCCTCCCAGGTTTGTGGTGCCTAAGCCTGCCAAGCAGTCAATCACCCTCCTCTGAGCCACAGCAGCCCTGACAGTTGACAATAGAGGCACCTTAACCCCTGAGTTCCTTCAATGTGTCCCCCTCCAGGGTCCAGCTCCGATCACCAGATACTCAGGGTATGTCTATACCACCTGCCGAATCGATGGCCAGCAATCGATCCAGCGGGGGTTGATATATCGCGTCTAGTGTAGATGCAACACATCGAGTGCTCTCCCCTTGACTGCTGTACTCCTGCTCGGTGAGAGACGCAGGCAGAGTCTACGGGGAGCTGCAGCAGTCGACTCACCGCGACTGTGACATTATAAGTGTAATCGAATATCTCCCTGCAAGGTGACAGGGCCAGAAAGAGTTAATTAACTCACCTCACCAACTGACCTGACCCGTGGGTGAACCTTAAGAACTGGTTAGCAAGATATATAAATGAACAGAGCTTTGAAATGCAAGTCTGCATTGTTAGAGGTAGAAGGGGAGGTGTTTGTTCAGGTCTTGTGATGTAAGAAAACAAGTCTTGTCTATTGCTATAATTTTAATTCAAAGAGCAAGAAAGGAATATTAACATTTATGATGACACTTGAGTGAAATAGTATTATTGTCTCTGTGTCTCTTTGAAGGTTGTGGAAACCTGTATCTGAACTGTTTAATGAATAAAGTACCCTGTACTAATTGCCAGGATGTTTGGAAGGAGAGTTAAGTCTATTGTTTTCTCAGGCCGAAAGGCTGCTGGAAATGTATAAAAACCCTGGAACACGATCGTTCTTCATCTCAGATCTGCTTTGGTTTCAAGAGGGGAAAACCTTAAGCCACAAGGATTGAGATCCCCAGTCATTGACTGGAGCCACCCTGAATATGGACATTGGACTATAACCTATGGACTATTTCTAAAAGGACTTTTGGCTACTACAAGCTCACCTCTACTATGTATCTGAACCTCAAGAATTGAATTCAAGTCTATATGTCCATTAATCTTTTAACCAACACTCTCTCTCTTTTCTTTTCTAATAAATTTTAGCTTAGTTAATAACAATTGGCTATAGCATGTATTTTAGGTAAGATCTAAGTTATAATTGAACCTGGGTATGTCGCTGATCCTTTGGGATCGGAAGAACCTTTTCTTTTATATGTTGAAGTAAGATTTTCAGGAATCATCATCATATCTGACAGGTGTGTCTGGACGGAGGCCTTAGGCTGGGTACTTTAAGGGAACTGCGTGGTTTAAACTTCTATGTAACCAGTGAGGTACTACAGAAGCTGTTTTGTGCTGACTTGGTAAATCTAAGTATTGAAATAATCACCAGCGTTTGGGATTTGTCTGCCCTGTTTTGTTTGCAGTTCACCCTGATTAAGTGACTTCATCTGGCTCCCACAGGGAGCACCGTCACACCTACACCCAGGCTGTAGGGATCCAGGGAATCTTAGGCGCCTTGAGGTGCACAGATAACTACGTCCAGGCCATAGGGGTCCCTGGGGGGCTTAGAGAGTTTTTGGGGGGACACACATACCAATCTCCAAGATCTAGGGGTCCTAGGGGGGCTTAGGGGGTTTATGGGGGGCATAGATACCTACGTCCAGGCTGGAGGCATCCTGGGAGTCTTAGGGGATTTTTAGGGGCCCAAGATACCTATGTCCAGGCTGTAGGGTTACCAGGGGGTCTTAGGGGTTCGAGTGGGCAGAGATATGTATGTCCAGGCTGTATCGGTCCCAGGGGCGATTAGAGGTTTCGTGAGGGGCACAGATATCTACATCCAGATTGTAGATGTCCAGGTGCGGGGTTAGGGGGGCTGTGGGGGTATAAATACCTACATCCAGGCTGTAGGGGTTCCTGGGGGGTTAGGGGGTTTCTGAGGGGCACATATACCTACGTGCACACTGGAGTGTCCCGGGGGGCTTATGGAGTCTATACAGGACACAGATATCAATGTCCTGGCTGTATAGGTCCCTGGGAGGCTTAAGGGGCTTGTTAGGGGCACAGATACCTAAGCTCAGGATGGAGGGGTCTACATGGGGCTTAGGTGTTTGGTGCGGGGCATAGATACCTACGTCCAGGCTACAGGGGTCCCGGAAGGGCTAAGAGTCTGTCATGGAGTGTGGGGGAGTCCGGTCCTGCACCTCTCGTCCTGGGACACATAGTGACTCTCAGCCAGCCAGTAAAACAGAAGGTTTATTGGACAACAGGAGTGAAGGATACAGCAGAGGCAGAAGCAGGACCCCGCAATCGAGTCCTTCTGGGGGTTCAGGAAGCTTAGTTCCCAGTTTGAGATTCCCTGAATTCCAACAACCCAGCTCCAAACTGAAACTGAACTACCTACCTCCAGCCGGCCCCTTCCTGTGTCCAGCTTCCCGGGCAAAAGTGATGACCTCTTTCCCCCTGCCTAGCTCAGGTTACAGGCTTAGGTCCGGTCCCTCACCTAAAATAACCCCCTGCTCTCCCATCCCCCACACAGTCCCTACTCCATCACAGCAATGCCCAGAGCATTTCCCACATGGAGCAACAGTGACACCGTGTGGCCACGCAGGGTAATGCACAGAACATTTCCTGCATGGAGCAACAGTGACACCATGTGGCCAGGCAGGTTAATGCCCAGAGCATTTCCTGCATGGAGCAACAGTGACACCGTGTGGCCTCGCGGGGTAATGCACAAAGCATTTTTCTGATAGAGGAACAGTAACACCATGTGGCCATGCAGGGTAATGCACAGAGCATCACACCTATGTAGAGGCTGTAGAGAACCCTGGGGGGCTTGGGAGGTACAGATAACTATGTCCAGGCTGGAGGCTTTTCGAGGGGCTTAAGGTGGTTCGTAAAGTCACATATACCTATGTCCAGGATGGTCGGGACCCTGGGGGAGTTAGGGGAGTTGTGGGGGGGGGCCTAGGTACTTGTGTCCAGGCTGTAGAGGTCCTGGTGGGAATTAGGGGCTTCGTGGAGGACACCAATACCTATGTCCGGGCTGGAGGGCTCCCTGAATGGCTTAGGGGGGTGTGGTGAGCACAATTATCCCTGGGGGTTTAGGGACTTGGTGAGGGGCACAGATACCTATGTATGTCCTGGAGGGGTCCCTGGGGGGGCTTCGTAATATATTGGACACAGATTCCTATGTCCAGGCTATAGTGATTCTGAGGGGGGCTTAGGGCATCAGGGGGGCACAGATACCTACATCCAGGCTGGAGGGGTCCCGGGGGACTTAGGGGGGTTGTGAGGGGCACAGATATGTACGTCCAGCCTGGAGAGGCTCCGGGGAGGATTAGGTGGTTTGTGGAGGGCACAGATACCTATCTCCAAGCTCTAGGGGTCCCTGGGGGGTTTAGGTTTTTTTTTGGGAGGCATAGATATCTATGTCCAGGTTGGAGTGGTTCCTGTTGTTTAAGGGGTTCCTGGGGGACACAGATTCCTAGGTCCATACTGTAGAGGTTCCCGGGGTGGATTAGGGGTTTTCTGGGGGCCACAGATACATACGTCTAGGCTGTAGGAGTCCCTGGGAGACTTAGGGGGTTTGTGAGGGGCTGAGATACCTATGTCCAGGCAATCGGGCTTCCAGGGGAATTAGTGTGTTGTGGGGGCACAGATGCCTAGGTCCAGGCTGGAGGGTTCCCGCGGTGGTGGGCTTAGGCAGTTTGTGAGGGGCACAGATACCTGCATCCAGGCTGGAGGGGTCCCTGGGGGACTTAGGGGGTTTCTGGTGGGCACAGATCCCCACCTCCATGCTGGAGGGGTCCCTCGGCACTTAGGGATTGTGCGGAGCACAGATACCTCCGTCCATGCTGGTGGGTCCCTGGCAGGATTAGCGGGTTCATGGGGGGCAGAGATACCTAAGTCCAGGCTGGAGGGGACCAAGGGGGTCTTATTGGGTTCGGGGGGCACATATACTTATCTCTAGGCTGTAGGGGTCCCTGGTGGGCTTAGGGAGTTTTGGGGGCCCCCAGATACCTAGGTCCATGCTGTAGGCGTCCCTTCAGGTGCTTATGGGTTCTTGGGGTGCACAGATACTTATGTCAAGGCTGGAGGGGTCGCGGGGGGTTGGGGTTTCATGGGGGGCACAGATATGAACCTCCAGGCTGTAGGAGTCCCAGGGGGGCTGTGGGGGTACAGATACCTACATCTAGGCTGGAGGAGTCCTAGGGGGTATAGGGGCTTTGTGTGGGGCACAGACACCTAGGTCCAGGCTGTCGGTGTCCCGGGGAGATTAGGCGGTTTACTAGGGGCTCAGATACATACAGGCTGAATGTGTCCCGAGGAGCTTAGGGGGTTCGTGGGTTGCTCAGACACCTGTGTACAGGCTGTAGGGATCCCTGGGGGCTTAAGGGGTTCGTGGGGGTCACAGATAGGTATATCCAGGCTGAAGGGGTGGCTGGGTCGTTTAGGGGGATTGCGGGAGCACAGATACCTACGTCCAGGCTAAAGGGGTAATGGGGGTGCTTAGAGGATCGGGGCAGACACAGATACCTACGTCCAGGGTCTAGGGGTCCTGAGGGGATTGGGGGTAGAGGGGGGAACAGATACCTACGTCCTAGCTGGAGGGGTCCTGGGTGGTTTAGGAGGTTCGTTGGAGTCACAGATACCTACGTCCAGGCTGTAGGGGTTCCTGGGACGTTAGGGGGTTTCTGGGGGTCATAGATATCTACATGTAGACTGGGGGGGTCCCAGAGGGCTTAGGAGATTTATGGGGTGCACAGATACCAATGTCTTGGCTGTAAAGGTCCCAAGGGGGCTTTGCTGGTTCGTGGGGGGCACTGATACCTACATCCAGGCTGTAGGGGTTCCCGTGAGGATTAGGGGGTTTATGGGGGGAACAGATACCAACGTTCTGGCTGTAGAGGTTCCTGGGGCGCATAGAGGGCTGAGGTGGCACATAACCCTACATCCAGGCTGTTGGGGTCCCGTGGGGGATTAGCGGGTTCGTGGAGAGCTCAGATACCTACGTCCAGGTTGGAGATGTGCTGAGAAGGATTAGGGAGTTTCTGGGGTGCACAAATACCTATCTCCAGGCTGTAGGAGTCCCTGTGGGCCTTATGGGTTCGTGGGGGTGAGAGATAACTATCTCCCATCTTTAGGGGTCGCTGGGGAGATTTCGATGGTTTGTGGGGGGCCCAAATACCTACATCCAGGCTCGAGAGGGGCTTATAGGGTTCGTGGGTGGCACAGATACACATGTCCAGGCTAGAGGGGTGGCTGGGGGTCTTAGGGAGTTTGTGGGAGCACAGATACCTAACTTCAGGCTATAGGGGTCTCGGGGGTGCTTAGTGGTCGGGGCAGGCACAGATACCTAAGTCCAGGCTGTAGGAGCCCGAGGGGATTGGAGGTTGTGGGGGGCAGAGATACCTAAGTCCAAAAAGGGGGGCTTCCTGGGGGTTTAGTGCATTTGTGGGGGTCACAGATACCTACGCCCAGGCTGTAGGCGTCCCGGGGGCACCTTAGGGGATTGTAGGGGGCGCAGATACCTAACTTCAGGCTATAGGGGTCCCAGGGGTGCTTAGGAGGTGGGGGGGTGCAGATACCTATCTCCAGCCTGTAGGGGTCACTTGGGGGGCTTAGGAGGTTGTGGAGGCAAAGATACCAACATCCCGGCTGAAGGAGTCCTCAGGGGGTTCATGTGGGTCAGATATACCTACGTCCAGGCTGTAGGGGTCTTGGGGGGCTTAGGGGGTTTCTGGAGGTCACAGATACCTCGGTGCAGACTAGACGGGTCCCGGGGGGATTAGGAGGTTTATGGGGTGCACAGATGACAACTTCCAGGCTGTACAGGTCCCTGGGGCGCTTAGGGGGTTGTGGGGGGCACAAAGAAAAGAGGCCGTCCAAGAAACACCTGGCAACGTGACCTTCAGGCTGATAGCAAAAAAATGGGCTATACCTGGAACCAGTTAGAACGAATGGCCCAGGATAGAGGACTCTGGAGATCTTTTGTTGGCGGCCCATACCCCGATTGGGGTGACGGGCGTGAGTGAGTGAGTACCCCCACAGCCCCCCTGGACTCCTACAGCCTGGACATAAGTATCTGTGCACCCCATGAAACCATAAGCACCTGTAGGGACGCCTACAGCATGGACTTAGGTATCTGGGGCCCTCCAAGCCCCTCTAAGCTCACCATGGAACCCTACACCCTAGAGATAAGTATCTGTATCCCCCCGAACCCCATAAGACCCCCCTGGACCCCTCCAGCCTGGGCTTAGGTATCTGTGCCCCCCACAAACCCACTAAGCCCCCCAGGGACCCTCCAGCCTGGACGGAGGTATCTGTGCCCACCAGAAACCCCCTTAGCTCCCCAAGGACCCCTCCAGCCTGGATGCAGGTATCTGTGCCCCTCAGAAACTGCCTAAGCCCCCCCCTCCCCGGGATCCCTCCAGCCAGGACCTAGGTATCTGTGCCCCCTCAACACACTAATTCCCCCTGGAAGCCCGATTGCCTGCACATAGGTATCTCTGCCCCCCACAAACCCCATAAGCCTCCCAGGAACCCTTACAGCCTAGACTTATGTATCTGTGCCCCCAGAAAACCCCTAATCCACCCGGAGATCCCTACAGCATGGACCTAGGTATATGTGCCCCCAGGAACCCCTAAACCCCACAGGAACCACTCCAACCTGCACGTAGATATCTGTGCCTCCCAAAAAACCCTAAGCCCCCCAGGGACCCCTAAAGCCTGGAGATAGGTATCTCTGCCATCTGCAAAAGCCCCTAATCCTCCCCAAAACCTCTCCAGCCTGGACTTACATATCTGTGCCCCCACAAACCCCCTAAGCCCCCCGGGACCCTTCCAGCCTGGATGTAGGTATCTGTGCCCCCCGATGCTCTAAGCCCCCCCAGAATACCTATAGCCTGGACTTAGGTATCTGTGTCCCCTACAATACCACTAAGCCCCCCCAGGGACCCCTCCAAGACATACATAGGTATCTGTGCCCCTCACCAAGTCCCTAAAACCCCAGGGACCACTGTGCTCACCACAACTCCCTAAGCCGTCCAGGGACCCCTCCAGCCCGGACGTAGGTATTGGTGTCATCCACGAAGCCCCTAATCCCCACCAGGACCTCTACAGCCTGGACGCAAGTATCTATGCCCCCCATAACCCCCCTAACTCCCCCAGGGTCCCGACCATCCTGGACGTAGGTATTTGTGACCTTATGAACCCCCTTAAGCCCCCCCGGAATGCCTCCAGCCTGGACGTAGCTATCTGTACCTCCCATGACCCCTAAGTCCCCCAGGGATCTCTACAGCCTCTACATAGGTGTGATGCTCTGTGCATTACCTTGCGTGGCCACACGGTGTCATTGTTCCTCTATGAGAGAAATGCTCTGTGCATTACTGTGATGGAGTGGGGACTGTCTGTGTGGGGGATGGGAGAACAGTAGGTGATTTAAGGTGAGTGACAGGACCTAAGCCTGTAACTCGAGCCAGGCATGGGGGGAGGGGGTCAGCACGTTTGCCCGGGAAGCTGGACACAGGAAGGGGCCGGCTGGAGGGAGTTAGTTCAGTTTTGGTTTGGAGCTGGGTTGTTGGAATTCAGGGAATCCAAAACTGGGAACTAAGCTTCCTGAACCCCCAGAAGGACTCGATTGAGGGGTCCTGGTTGTGCCCAAAAGCTCTGTTGTATCCTTCGTTACTGTTGGCCAAAAAAAACCTTCTGTTTTACTGGCTGGCTGAGTCACTGTGTGTCCCAGGAAGAGGGGTGCACACACTCACCACACTCTGTGACACCCCCTAAGCCCCTCCAGGACCCCTGCAGCCTGGACGTAGGTATATGTGCCCCTCACCAAACTCCTGAGCCCCCCAGTGACCCCTACAGCCTGGACCTAGGTATCTGTGCCCCCCACGAACCCCCTAAGCCCCCCAGGGACCCCTACAGCCTAGACATACGTGGAACCCTTCTGCCAGACTGAATTGATAGCAGTAAGGACTGGGTTCAATACATAGGAGTCCCTTCCCTACAACGTAATGCAAACCAGCTCGAGCCCCCACCCAGTGACCTGAGAAAATTATACATACGCACCCCTAGGTGCCTCAAAGAGACAATACTTCCCCTCTCGCAAGCACAGAGTTTGGGTGTAGCATAAAACGTTCACTAATGTGAGATAAACAAAATAGCATTAAATTGGGAAAACTCCTCAACAAGGCCGTTTCCTTTTCCCTGGGCTCTTGAGTCCAGCAATCCCCAAATCAACCCCAAGACTCCAAAGTCCGATACCTCAAATGTTTCAAGAGTACAGCAACCACAAAATCACCCAAAGTCCCACAGCCCCAGAGTTCGAGTTTATCTGCAGGGTTTTCCCCCGCCAGCCTGGGTAGAAAGGGGCTCCTTACGTGGTCCACTGCTGACTGCCCCGCCTCTCCGTGGGATTCTACTTTGGCCTTCCCCACCAGCTGCTCTGCTTCACCAGCCAACCTGTGATCTGCTGCAGCTGTCCCAGAAAACTGCTCAGCTCACCTCACTCTATAGACTACTCCCACCATTCTACAAACTACTCTTCTCTATCAGCTGCTCTGCTCCATAACATAGTTTCAGACTCCCCCATTAGCTAACACAACTTTTCAGCAATGTCAGTTCAGGAACCTAAAACTTCAATTCTTAAGAGAATCAAAAATCAACTCTGCTATTCAACTGTTAAAAGAAAAGAAAGTACAATTGGTGTTTCTGGCTCACTCAAGGAGCCCTCTCCCTTGTCTAGCGAGTGCCACTAAACTGATGGTGAGGATCACTGTCTCAAAGCAGTATCACAGTTTCTCATCCACACAATCAGGGTGACAACACTCCTCATATCATGCCCCAACAACAAATGAACTGGGGATACCACAGCTGCCAAAGCAACTATCCCAGGCTGCCGTGGTCGTGTCAGGCGGAGTGAGTGTGCCTATGCAAACACGATCAGCCCCTGAAATTCTTTTCCACACTCGCCATAATTCACCACCAGATGTCAGGGTAGAGTTCATCCTGCTTCTGCTTACGTAGGTTGTGCCCCCCACAACTCCCTAATCCCACTGGGACCCATCTAGGCTGGATAAAGGTATCTGTGCTCCCCACAAACCTCTAAGCCCCCCAGAGAACCCACAAGCCCAGATGTAGGCATCTGTATGCCCCACAAACCCCCTAAGACCCAGAGGAACCCTCCAGCCTGTAGGTAGGTATCTGTGACCCCCAGAGCCCCACAAAGACCCTCGGGACCCCTACAGCATTGATGTTTGTATCTGTGACCCCCACAAACCGCCTAAGCTACCCAGGGCCACCTACAATAAGGACGTAGGTATCTGTTCCCCCCCAACACAGCTAATCCCCCCGGGACCCCTCCAGCCTAGACGTAGATATCTCTGACACCACGAATCCCCAAAGCCACGACGGGGCCCCTCCAGCACAGACATAGGTATCTGTGCTCTCACAACCCTCCTAAGACCCCCGAAACCCCTCCAGCCTAGATGCAGGTATCTGTGCCCCCCACAAACCCCCTAGGCCACGATGGGACCCCTCCAGCCTCGACATAGTTATCTGCGATCCCCACAACCACCCTAAGCCCCCCAGAACCCCTGTGCATTACCTTGCGTGGCCACATGGTGTCATTGTTCCTCTATGAGAGAAATGCTCTGTGCATTACCCTGGGTGGCCACACAGTGTCACTGTTGCTCCATGGGGAAATGCTCCGTGCAATACTCTGTGTGGCCACACAGTGTCACTGTATCTCCAGTCAGGAAATCGATAGTGCCTTACCCTGCGTGGCCACAAGGTGTCACTGTTGCACCATGCAGCAAATGTTCTGTGCATTACCCTGTGTGGCCGCATGGTGTCACTTATCAGAGGGGTAGCCCGTGTTAGTCTGTATCTGTAAAAGCAGCAAAGAGTTCTGTGGCACCTTACAGACTAACAGATGTTTTGGAGCATGAGCTTTCATCGGTGAATACCCACTTCATCAGATGCATGTAGTGGAAATTTCCAGGGGCAGGTATATATATGCAGGCAAGCTACAGATAACGAGGTAGTTCAATCAGTGAGGATGAGGCCCTGTTCTAGCAGTTGAGGTGTGAAAACCAAGGGAGGAGAAACTGGTTCTGTAATTGGCAAGCCATTCACAGTCTTGTTTAATCCTGAGCTGATGGTGTCAAATTTGCAGATGAACTGAAGCTCAGCAGTTTCTCTTTGAAGTCTGGTCCAGAAGTTTTTTTGCTGCAGGATGGCCACCTTAAGGTCTGCTATAGTGTGGCCAGGGAGGTTGAAGTGTTCTCCTACAGGTTTTGGTATATTGCCATTCCTAATATCTGATTTGTGTCCGTTTACCCTTTTCTGTTGCGACTGTCCAGTTTGGCTGATGTACATAGCAGAGGGGCATTGCTGGCATATTCTGGCTTATATTACATTTGTGGATGTGCAGGTGAATGAACCGGTGGTGGTGTGGCTGACCTGGTTAGGTCCTGTGATGGTGTCGCTGGTGTAGATATGTGGGCAGAGTTGGCACCAAGGTTTGTTGCATGGATTGGTTCCTGAGGTAGAGTTACTATGGTGCGATGTGCAGTTACTGGTGATAACATGTTTCAGGTTGGCAGGTTGCCTGTGGGTGAGGACTGGCCTGCCACCCAAGGCCTGTGAAAGTGTGGGATCATTGTCCAGGATGAGTTGTAGGTCCCTGATGATGCATTGGAGAGATTTTAGCTGGTGACTGTATGTGATGGCCAGTGGAGTCCTGTTGGTTTCTTTCTTGGGTTTGTCTTGCAGTAGGAGGCTTCTGGGTACATGTCTGGCTCTGTTGATCTGTTTCCTTATTTCCTCATGTGGGTATTGTAGCTTTGAGAATGCTTGGTGGAGATTTTGTAGGTGTTGGTCTCTGTCTGAGAGGTTAGAGCTGATGCGATGTTACCTCAGTGCTTGGCTGTAGACATTGGATCGTGTGATGTGCTCGGGATGGAAACTGGAGGCATGAAGGTAGGCATAGCAGTCGGTAGGTTTTCGGTATAGGGTGGTGGTAATGTGACCATCACTTATTTGCACCATGGTGTTTAGGAAGTGGACCTCCCGTATAGATTGGTCCAGGCTGAGGTTGATGGTGGGGTGGAAGCTGTTGAAATCATGGTGGAATATTTCCAGAAACTCCTTCCCATGGGTCCAGATGATGAAGATGTCATCAATGTAGCGTAGGTAGAGAAGGGGCGTGAGTGGACGAGAGCTGAGGAAGCGTTGTTCCAGGTCGGCCATAAAAATATTGGAATATTGTGGGGCTATGCGGGTGCCAATAGCTGTGCCACTGATCTAGAGATATATATTGTCATCAAATTTGAAATAGTTGTGTGTGAGGATAAAGGCACAGAGCTCAGCAGCCAATTGTGCTGTGGCATCATCAGGGATACTGTTCTTGACAGCTTGTATTCCATCTGTGTGTGGGATGTTCGTGTAGAGAGCCTCTACATCCATGGTGGCTAGGATGGTGTTTTCTGGAAGGTCACCAATGCGTTGTAGTTTCCTCAGGAAATCAGTGGTGTCACAGAGATAGCTGGGAGTGCTGGTGGCATAGAGTCTGAGCAGAGAGTCCACATATCCAGACAGTCCTTCAGTGAGAGTGCCAATGCCCCAGATGATGGGGCATCCAGGATTTCTGGGTTTGTGGATCTTGGGTAGTAGATAGAATAACCCTGGATGGGGCTCAAAGGGATGTTGATTTGTTCCGGTGTTAGTGTAGGGAGTGTCCTGAGTAGATGGTGCAGTTTCTTAGTGTATTCCTCAGTGGGATCTGAGGGAAGTGGCCTGTAGAATTTGGTGTTGGAGAGTTGTCTGGCAGCCTCCTTTTGGTAGTCAGACCTGTTCATGATGACAACGGCACCTCCTTTGTCAGTCTCTTTTATGATAATATCTGGGTGGTTTCTGAGGCTGTGGATGGCATTGCGTTCTGCACGACTTAGGTTATGAGGCAAGCGATGTTGTTTTTCCACAATTTCTGCCTGTGTACGTTGCAGAAGCATTCAATGTAGAGGTCCAGACTGTCATTTCGACCCTCAAAAAAAGCCCATGTGGGTATTCACCCACGAAAGCTCATGCTCCAAATGTCTGTTAGTCTATAAAGTGCCACAGGATTCTTTGCTGCTTTTACAGAAAAGACTAACATGGCTACTCCTCTGATACAGTGTCACTGTTGCTCCATGCAGGAAATGCTCTGTGCATTACCCTGTGTGGCCACACGGTGTCACTGTTGCTCCATGCGGGAAATGCTCTGTGCATTACCCTGCATGGCCACACGGTGTCACTGTTGCTCCATGCAGGAAATACTTTGTGCATTACCATGCATAGCCTCAGGGTGTCACTGTTGCTCCATGCGGGAAATGTTCTGTGTATTACCATGCATGGCCACACGGTGTCACTGTAGCTCCATGCAGGAAATGCACTGTGCATTACCCTGCATGACCACATGATGTCACTGTTGCTCCATGCAGCAAATGCTCTGTGCATTACTGTGATGGAGTAGGGACTGTCTGTGTGGCGGATGGGAGAGCAGGTGGTGACTTTAGGACCGGACATGTGCTCAGCCTGTAACTCGAGCTAGGCAGGGGGGGAGGGTCAGCAACCTTGCCCGGGAAGCTGGACACAGGAAGGGGCCAGCAGGAGGGAGTTGGGTTAGTTCAGTTTCGGTTATGGTCTGAGTGGTTGGAATTCAGGGAATCCCAAACTGGGAACTATGTTTCCTAAACCCCCAGAAGGACTCGATTGTGGGGTCCTGCTTGTGCCTCCAAACTCTGCTGTACCCTTCACTCCTGTTGTCCAATAAACCTTCTGTTTTACCGGCTGGCTGAGAGTCACCGTGAGTCCCAGGAAGAGGGGTGGCAAACCGGACTCCCCCACACTCCGTGACAGACCCTAAGCCCCTCTGGGACCCCTGCAGCCTGGACGTATGTATCTGTGCCCCCCACCAAACACCCAAGACCCCTGGAGACCCCTCCAGCCTGAACTTAGGTAACTGTGCCGCCCACAAACCCCCTAAGCCCCTCAGGGACTATACAGTCAGGACATTGGTATCTGTGCCCCATATAGACTCCAGAAGCCCCCTGGGACACTCCAGTGTGCATGTAGGTATATGTGCCCCTCAGAAACACCCTAACCCCCCAGGAACCCCTACAGCCTGGATGTAGGTATTTCTACTCCCACAACCCCACAACCCCCTCCCAGGACATCTACAATCTGTACATAGATATCTGTGCCCCTCATGAAACCTCTAACCCGCCCCCCCGGGACCAATCCATCCTGGACAAACGTATCTGTGCCCACCCGAATCCCTAAGACCCCCTGGTACCCCTACAGTGTGGACATTGGTATCTTGGGCCACCAAAAATCCCCTAAGACTCCCAGGATGCCTCCAGCCTGGATGTAGGTATCTATGCCCCCCACTAAGCCTCTAAGTCCCCTGGTACCACAACAGCCTGGATTTAGGAATATGTGCACCTCACGAACCCCCTAAGCCCCCTTGGGACCCCTAAAGCCTGGAGATTGGTATCTGTGTCCCCCCCAAAACTCTTTAAACCGCCCCGGGACCCCTACGGCCTGGACGTAGGTATCTGTGCACCCCAAGGCCCCTAAGATCCCCCAGACCCCTACAGCCTGGATGTAGGTGTGATGGTGCTGCCTGTGGGAGCCAGCTGAGGTCACTCAATCAGGGTGAACTGTAAACAAAACAGGGCAGACAAATCCCAAATGCTGGTGATGATTTCAATACTTAGATTTAACATGCCAGCAGAAAACAGCTTCTGTAATACCTCACTGGTTACATAGAAGTTTAAACGACGCAGTTCCCTTAAAGTACTCAGCCTCAGGCCTCCGTCCAGACACACCTGTCAGATATGATGATGATTTCTGAAAATCTTACTTCATCATATAAAAGAAAAGATTCTTCCGATCCCAATGGATCAGCCACATACCCAGGTTCAATTATAACTTAGATCTCACCCAAAATACATGCTATAGCCAATTCTTATTAACTAAGCTAAAATTTATTAGAAAAGAAAAGAGAGAGAGTGTTGGTTAAAAGATTAATATACATATAGACTTGAATTCAATTCTTGAGGTTTACATACATAGTAGAGGTGAGCTTGTAGTTGCCAAAAGTCCTTTTAGAAATAGTCCATAGGTTATAGTCCAATCTCCATATTCAGGGTGGCTCCAGTCAATGACTGGGGATCTCAATCCTTGTGGCTTAAAGTTTCCCCCTCTTGAAAACCAAAGTAGATCTGAGATAAAGAAGGATCGTGTCCCAGGCTTCTTATACATTTCCAGCAGCCTTTCAGCCTGAGAAAACAATAGGCTTAACTCTCCTTCCAAACATCCTGGCAATTTGTACAGGGTAATTTATTCATCAAACAGTTCAAATACATGTTACAGCAATCTTCAAAGAGACACATAGACAATAATACTATTTCACTCAAGTGTCATCATAAATGTTAATATTCCTTGTTTGCTCTTTGAATTAAAACTATAGCAATAGACAAGACTTGTTTTCTTACATCACAAGACCTGAGCAAACACCTCCCCTTCTACCTCTAACACTGCAGACTTGCATTTCAAAGCTCTGTTCATTTACATATCTTGCTAACCAGTTCTTAAGGTTCACCCATGGATCAGGTCAGTCGGTGAGGTGAGTTAATTAACTCTTTCTGGCCCTGTCACCTTTCAATGAGATATTAGATTATAATTACAATGTCACAGTCACAGTGAGTTGACTGCTGCAGCTCCCCGTAGACTCTGCCTGCGTCTCTCACCGAGCTGGAGTACAGCAGTCGAGGTGAGAGCACTTGATGTGTTGCATCTACACTAGACGCGATATATCAACCCCCGCTGGATCGATTGCTGGCCATCGATTCGGCAGGTGGTATAGACATACCCTGAGTATCTGGTGGTCGGAGCTGGACCCCGGAGGGGGACACATTGAAGGAATTCAGGGGTTAAGGTGCCTCTATTGTCAACTGTCAGGGCTGCTGTGGCTCAGAGAAGGGTGCTTGACTGCCTGCAAGGCTTAGGCGCCGCAAGCCTGGGAGGTGGGAGAAGTGAAGTGGCCACGGTGTGCTCAGGGTGCTTGTGCTAAGAGCAGGGGTGAGCTAGAGCAAGGGGGGTGCCACTGGGCAGAGCGGGAGAGTTGCCACAAGAGGGATGCCTCAGGGTAGAGGAGGGGAGCTGCCACGGGTGGGGTGCATCAGGGCGGGGGCGCAGGGGGGGACGGTGCAAGGTGGAAGTTTTGCTTAGGGCAAGAAACATCCTTGCACCGGCCCTGCCTCATGCCCTGACTGCAGCCAGCCCTGCACCCCCTGCCCTGCCCTGCCCACAGCCAGTCTCTGTCTCCAGCCAGCCCTGCACCTTCTGCCCTGCCCGCACCAGGCGCATCCTCCCTGCCCTGCCTGCAGCCAGCCCTGCAGCCAGCTCCTGACACACCCCCTGCCCTGTCTCCAGCCAACTCCTGCCGCACCCCCCTGTGGCCCTGCCCAAAGCCAGCCAGCCCCCACACCTCTCCAGCCTGCACCAGCCCTGCACCTCCTGTCTGCAGCCAGCTCCATACTCACTAATCTGTCTCCAGCCAACCTCTGATGCACCCCCCTGCCTGAAGCCAGCAAGCCCCGCATCCCTTGCCCTGGCTGCAGCCAGACCCTATCTCCAGCCAACCCCATGTTCACTGATGCCCTGCAGTTCCCAGGACAGTAACCCTGCACATCTGCTTAAATGAGGGGGGCAGGGAGCAGTTGGGATCCACACATGCACACCCTAGGGTGACCAGACAGAAAGTGTGAAAAATCGGGATGGGGTGGAGTGTAGTAGGATCCTAGATAAGAAAAAGACCCGAAAATTCGGACTGTCCCTATTAAATCAGGACATCTGGTCAGCCTAGGACACCCCGAGGTTTCCTGAGTTCTATTGCTGGGTTTCCTACTGGTTCCACTGCTGGTTGTTTTCCTTTTCCTGGGGGACTTTGAGCACGAAAACTGGAGACAGTACAAAGGTTGTATAAAGGTAAAATTAAATAGGTTGCAGAGGAGTTTTTTTTTAAACTTAGGCTTTTGTTGTTAAAAATTTCGTCTCTTAGGGGTGAGAAAAAATGCCAAAATTTGAGCCATGCAAAGCAGCAGTGTGAACAGCGCTTTGTAGGTGGAGCTGTGCTCCCGGTGATGAAGCTCCTGCCACTCGTTGGAGGTGGTTTGGTTTTGTTGCTGGGGAAGCTCTCTCCCAGCGATAAGGATGGCCACACAGCTCACCTTACAACGGCACGGTTAGAGTGGCACAGCTGCGCCGTGGTAAGGTGCGCAGTGTATATCCAGCCTCAGAGCTGGGGGAAAGCCGACAGGCGCTGAGGAGCACAGGGTTCAGACAGAGACATCCCTTAGGAGAGGAACTATTCACAAGGATTCTCTATATCCTAGTAAGGAGGAGAGGATGGAAGATGATAATGTAAAGGTAGGATCTGATGAAAAACAGTGAAATGAAAGAGTCTCCCTCAATTACATCACGTAATAGCAGACAGCTAAAATGGGACACATTTTATAAATGCTTAAATACAAATGCTAAATGTCTAAGTACTAAGATGGGTGAATTGGAGTGCCTGGTATTGAGTGATGATATTGTTAGAAAAGGCATCACAGAAACTCCTGCATCCCCTCTTGTACCCATGTGGGGACACTGATCTCTGTGCATGGAGCAGCTGGCATTGCTGCCCCCCACTCCTCCCTGGAACGCTGCTCCTCCAGGCACCCCTAGGGGCTGTGGGATGTGGGGGCAAGAAGCAAAATAGTCCGAGCTCCCCGCATCCAGGTCACTTTCCTCAGCTGGGCTGCATAAGGGGAGAGCAGAGAGCAGCAGCTTCTGATGCTCCCCTCACAGCACAGCCCAGGTGGGGAAAGTGACCAGGACGCATGGAGCACATAGTGTTGCTCCTTGCTCCCCCCAACCCTCTATGGGCCCATGGAGGAGCATTGGGGCAGGGGAGAGCAGTGAGCACCTTTACACTGCCACACGGTGCCCTTTGACCTCCTGGAGCCCTGGGCGACTACTGGGGGCCCCCACCCCTAGTGCTGGCGAGGCTTCCCAGCACAAGCAGCAGAAAACACAGAGAGACGGGCCACCCAATGAGCAGTGGTAGCCTGGGCGGCTCGTAATGGAGGCTTGGGGGGGATCAGCCTCCCCAAACCTTGCGTTGCCAAGAGAACAGTAGGGCCCATGACTAGGGTCCCTAGCCAAATTGAGTCCCCCTGGAAAATTCTCCCTCATGTCAGCCTCAGAGCCGGAGGAGCTCCCACTCCCTGCTAGGGCCCGAGGGCTGCAGCAGGGGCACAGAGCTTCTCTGGTTTCAGGGCCACAGCGGGGCAGGGGTAAAGGAGTGTTAGAGTGGAGCCAGTGTGGGAAGGGGTAGAACAGAGGGGACAGTGCATGGGGCCATGGGTGGAAGGGGGAAGAGCCAGAGACAGAAGGGGGGGCATGGTTCCGGTGCTGGGGCCCCCACATTTGTTCTCCCTTTCCCTGGGTTTTGGCATCACTAGCCCCTGCTTAGCGAGTAGGGGTCAGTGGTCCCCATAATGTGGGGCATGACTTCTAGAGGAACACAGAGGAAGATTAATTGGGGCACCTCAGGGCCTGAGCCAACCCCCATGGAGGGCAGAGAGGGAGCAAAACTCAGCCCCACTCCATCCCAGCTCTTCCCCAACCCCACCCTCAGCCTAGGCCTCTGGCTTCCAGCCTGGCCTCGACCCCCTACCCCTGTCTGCACCCCACTCCCCAGCAAGCAACAGCCCCACTCCCAGCCATGGTTCTCGATAGTGGCTTCGGAGAGGCCACAGCTATGGCTAAGAGGGCACAGTGTGAAATGTTTGGGGACCATTGGTTTAGGGTGACATCCTCAATCACTTCTCTGCAGTCCAATAAAAGCTATTCCTCACCCACCTCCCCCTCCATCAGGATGGACTAGGTATGTTCTGCTGCCCTTCACTCATACAGGAAGGAGAATAACATTTCATTCCACTCCATCCTAAAATGATTTGTAACCCACCACTATCCAAACTGGTCATTTTGGGGAAGCGGCCCCACCATGCTGCATACCTGGGCAGAGTAGATGTGTCTGTGCAAACACGGTCTGTTCCTGAAGTCTTTCCCAGCTCCTCAATAGATGTGAGGGGGGAGCTCATTCAGACCCTGCTTCCGCTTAGTATTTAAAAACTCCTTAGTGTCCCTATCTCTGCCGGCCTTAGATTTCTCCTCCTGTCTGTTTCCTGACAGCTCAGGTGAGGTGACCAAGTGGTTAAAATGATGGACTGCTAATCGATTGTGCTCTGCACACATGGGTTCAAATCCCATCCGCAGGAGATGCGTTTAATCTTCACCTTCCTTTACAGACAACTCTCTCCCCCTTTAGTACAATAACAGATCAAACAATGTTACTTCTGTAACCCAAAATTGGGTCAGCTAGTAAGCTTAGGGAGAACTAATGACCCCCCAGAATTTGGTAGAAAACATTACACGTATTATATTCATAGCTAAACTCAAAAGAAGGGAGGAGGGAGAGTGTCACACTCGCATACTCACACTCCCAGGATAGGCCAAAGAAGATGGGTAGGGGGGTGTCACATTCACGCTCCCAGGACAGGCCTGGCAGTAGAGATGTCAGGATCCTTTAAGGTAAGTGTCCCACAGCGCAGTGATGGACAGTGCGATGAAGGTAAGTCTCCCTGAGGCATGATGGAATGTAACACAGCTAACCACTGGCCAGACGGGCCAGGCAAAGGGCATTCACTGGAGGTACAAAGGAGAAGGGGAAAGCCACTTCATAGGCATTCAAAGAGGGAGAGGAGACAAGGGCCGGGGGGGAGTGTAACAGACCTTTTGAGCATACGGGTTATACAGAGCACACAGATCACTGCTGTTCCTACAACAGGGTAAGTTCTCAAGCAGCATATTTCTTACTTTGCCCATCTGTCAATTTTGATGATTATCGATGGAAATATTTTGCCATTGGGTTGTGTGTTTACACAAAATTGACATTTACCAACAAATAGGTAATTCTTCCAAGCCTGCCTAGTCTGCAGTTGATGGGTTTAGAGGGACACATTCACTCTTTCAGGCCCTCATGCCAGGCCTGTGCTCTCCAGGCTGTCAACTTCCCACACTGCTGGGATCCTTCCCTCATCTTCCCCCAGACCACTGCTCCACCCCCACTTCTGGTATTCCCTCCCCACACTGTTTAACTCCCCTGCTGGCAGGATCCCTTTCCATTCCTGTCTCCACTCTGGGCAAAAGCTCTGCACTGTTCCCATACCAGAAGTTGAACCCAGGCCACCTGGATGAAAACCAGAAATCCTGACTAGCCCATATGGGACTATTGTTCCATCTGACGAAGTGGGTATTCACCCACGAAAGCTCATGCTCCAATACGTCTGTTAGTCTATAAGGTGCCACAGGACTCTTTGCTGCTTTTATTACTATAACTCAGGCCTTGGCTACACTGGAGAGTTGCAGCGCTGGTGGTGGCTTTACAGCACTGTAACTTACTCCCCGTCCACACTGGCAAGGCACATACAGCGCTGTATCTCCCCGGCTACAGCGCTGGCAGTAGTCCACCTCGACGAGAGGAATAAAGAGAACAGAGCTGGTGCTGCAGAGCTGGGGTGCCAATGTAAACAGTGATTAATCTTACTACGCTGTCACTGACCTCCGGAACCTTCCCATAATGCTTTTAAGTAGAGATAACGCTCTTTGTTTTGGTGTGATGCCTCTGTTTGTTTTGTTGTGAGCTCAGGGCTCCCGGAGCTGCTTAGCTTAAAACCAAACACAGTTACTGTTTGCAGTGAATGAGCAGAGGCAGGGGGATCCCTTTGGAACGCCCACAGCTGGTGTTTGCTTGAGGAGAGAAGCAGCCCGGTGGGCACGGGGGGGGTCTGTTTTGGAGCAGCTGCTTATCTGGTCTGTGACGAAAAAAACAAAGGCGGCTATTTGCATTTAGTGAATGAGAGAGGGGTGGGAAAGGAGGCTTGAACTTGCCAGGCAGGGAGCTGACACAGTGTCAGCTCCAAAAATCCACTCGCTCTGTTTCCCCTACGCTCCTGTCACACTCTGCCCCACCCTTCTCTTTTGAAAAGCACGTTGCAGCCACTTGAACACTGGGATAGCTGCCCATAATGCACCACTCCCAACAGCGCTGCAAATGTGGCCACACTGCAGTGCTGGTATCTGTCAGTGTGTCCACACTGCAGCGCTTTCCCTACACAGCTGTAGGAAGACAGCTTTAACTCCCAGCGCTGTACAGCTGCAAGCGTAGCCAAACCCTCTCAAAGCCGACCCCTTATGAGAGCAGCAAGGACTAGTGTGACTAGATGTCCTGATTTTTCGGTCTTTTTTCTTATATAGCTGCTTATTACCCCACCCCCTGTCTGAGTTCTTCACATTTGCTGTCCAGTCACACTAGCAGGGGTTGCACACAGGGCTGCATTAACCTTCAGGTGCTGAGGTTTCCCTCTCTCCATTCCCGGAGCCTGTGATCAGGAAACAGACATCAGGGCTCCCAGGTGCTGCACAGACCATGACTGAGATCAGACCCCATATTGTGCAAGGTGCTGTATAAACCCTGGCCAACATTGGGACACCCAAGGGATGCCCAACTTCTTCTGACTCCCTCTGGATCACCCCCCCCCCGCAAAAAAACACCTTTCCAAACAATCCTTCTTTCCCTGCCCCCTGATTCTGCTTTCACACCCTGGGATCATCTCCTCTCTTCATCTCTCCCCCTCCAGGTGAAGCAGAGATGGAGGCAACTTCAGCCACTGGAGACAGCCCCAGTGAGCGCTGCAGCCAGCCCCGGGGGGGGGGGTGTTTGCAGACACAGGAAGGGAGCAGCTGCGGGGGGGGGGCTGTGCTGGGAAGAAGGAGGCAGGAGAACAAAGCCCAGAGACCCAACACTGGGCAGCTCCTGGGGGCGGGACTCTGGCTCTGCTCAGGGGCGGGGCAGCTCCTGGGGGTGGGGCTCTGGCACAGCCCGGCGGCGGGGCAGCTCCTGGGGGCGGGGCTCTGGCTTAGCTCAGGGGCGGGGCTCTGGCACATTGTGACGCGGAGCCAGGGCAGAGCAGCTGCTCCCTGGTTCTCCACGTGCTGCCAGCAGCGCTGGAGCTGCCCGAGCCGGAGCGGAGCCGCTGTTCTCAGCTGCAGCCAGGATCTGCCCCCGGCCCCGCTGGGGTCCAGGTGGGGACAGAGACTGGGGCCCGGGGGTTCCCCTTGGTGTGGCTGGCGGGGGCGGGAGGGGAGGGGACAAGCCGGAGCTGCAGGCGGGGGAAGGGAGGTGGGACATGGTGACCCGGAGCCCCCGGGGAGTAAGAGACCCCGGGGGAAGGGAAAGTGACTCTGCCCCGGGGAGCCTGGGAGGAGCCTCGGAGCTGCCTCGGCCCCAGTGGAGCTGCAGCAGGATCCGCCCACCCCGCTGGGATGGGGGGTGGGGGGCCGGGGCCCGGCGGGGGGCAGAGCATGAGGCCCGGCGGGGGGGCCGAGGGGGAGCCCGGGACCCAGCGGGGGGGGCAGTGTATTAAATCGCTCCCCATAGCAATGTGCTACTCCCGGGCACTGCGCATGCGCAGTAACAGCTGCTGAAGCCGCTGCCCTTCCCCCTGCCCGGACCAGCCGTAACGTTCCACCGGGCGCTGGGGGCGGGGCTGGAGCGGAGCGGGGGAGTAACAGGGAGCGCGGGGGGGGGCGCTGAGCAGGAAATTGATGGGGGGGGTCAGGCAGCTGGAGGCAGGGTCGGGGGGGGGCTAAAGGGCACAATCCGGGCTGGGGGGAGGAGCAGGAGTTGAGCTCAGGGGGAGGTGCTGGCAGAGCCTCCCCCCTTTGGTGTGTGGGGGTGTCAGGGCGGGGAGAAACCGGAAGTTGCAGGGAGGGGGAGGTCACTGGGGTGGGGGGGGTAGATCTGTCTCTGTGCAGCCAGGACATTCCCGGGGTGGGGGCGGGGAGGTGATTTAACTGGATCATGTCCCTGTTTTTGCCACTTCCTCCCACATACACAATCTCTCAAGATTTCCCCTTTTCTCTCTCATTATCACACCTGGCTATAAAATCCAGGGAGATTCTCCTCCTCCCCCCAATGATCAGCTCTCTAATTGCCTCTAATTTTCCCTTTTCTCTCCATACTTCTCAAATGTCAATTTAAAATCTTTTCAATGGGGGGTGGATTTTCCCACCCATTTTATCTGCAGCGATTTGTCCTTGTTTGGGTGGGAAATTGTTGCCCTGGGTCATTCCCCAGAACATGGCTCCCCCTGGAGTGGGGATGGGATGGGATGAGGTGCCCGTTCTCTGCCAGGAAAGGGAAGGGAGGAGCACATCCCCCATGGAGACTGCCCAGACCCCATTTTCCAACCCCCTGCGGCCCCCGTCCATTGTCCAGGGAGCCTTCCAGCTCCCCCCCCTCCTTAAATCAGCTCCTCAAAGGGCTCTGAGCTGCTCACGTGAATGGTTGCCCTGGGTCTGGGCGGGACCATCACATTCTGTTTATGTATTGGACAGTCATATAAAATCCAGTCCAACAGTCCCCCTTTTCCACTAGTTATTTAATAGCAACATCAAATCCCCTCCGATCTTCGTGGTTTTCTCTCATGTTATCAAATGTCGTTTGTGACAGGTTCTCTCTGCGTATCTCAAAGATTGATATAAAATACCCCAAACATTTGCCCCACTTCTCTCTAGTTGTTTTATTTCTAATTGAATATGATGGGTTGTTTCCCAATGTGCTAAGATGCAGCCGCCTCTGGGGTGGATCCATGGTGGCCATTATTTGCTAGTGACAGCCTGTGGACCTTTCTTGCTCTCCAGGCCTTCCATTCTCCTGTTAAAGAAGCACCCCCCAGGCTCCCTCTGCCTGTGTGACTGGCCAGCAGGAGGTGGTGTTAACTTTCTAGCCACTTCTCACACTCTGTGAGGTAACAGTTGCAGGGGCAGGGAAGGTGTCTGTGTGGGGAGATTGCAGCTGAAGGGGCATTGTGGTAGGGGGAGGCCTCTGGGTGGCTGGGCAGGGGGTACCCTAGTCAGGTTGGTGGGTTGTGGAGGTTTGGGGTTTTCGGGGGTGATGGTTCTGATGTGCCCATCCCTGAGGCTATGAGTCCTGGAGCTGGGTATCGCTGGGGGTCTGGTGGCTGCAGAACAGTGCGGGTGAGTGTCTCTTGGGGGGGCGGGACAGAGGGTTAGAGGGAGCCTGGTTCTGTGCCAGGGGCTCTGTATGTGCTTCCCCCGCTGGTTCTTGGTTTTGTTGCCATGCCCAGTGCACAGAGCTGGGGGAGAGGATCCCTGGCACTAGGTCAGGGCATGCCAGGGAAGCAGAGTGAGGGGTCCCACTGTAAAGCATCAGGGGGTCACACTAGGCAGAGGAGGGGGTCCCAGGCAAATGTCAGGGTAGATCGTTCTGGAAGGTGGGAAAGTTCCTAGGCAGGCAGTGAGGGACTGAGTTCCCAGTGGGGGGGGTCCCTTGAGGGGGTCCTTGGCTGCTGGGGGCTCTTGGTGGGGGTAACTCTTTGGGATTCCCAAACTGGCAATCATGGTCTGGTGCGGGTTCTCTGGCTGGTGGGGCTTTGAGGGGTATCTGGGGGCTGCGTCCCAGGGAATATCTGATGGGATCCTGGCTGGGGGTTGTCTGGGGCCCCTGGTTGGGGGGTCTGGGCTCTGGGTACTAGAGGGTGTCTGGGGGCTGCTGCTAACCATGATCCTTCTCTCTGGTCAACTTGTGGCAGACTCCTGGCTCCAAGCACTGCCCGGCATTCCCCAGTCACGTGCCGTCACTGTGATAACTTTCTGTCCACTTATCAAACACTGTTAGTGTGAAATCACAGATTTTGCTTTTCTCCTCTTTTGAAAACTGTAGGAACTGTTGGTTCCGTTTGGAAAATTTATGCCCCCAGTTCTTGTCCTAGATCTGCGGGGGTGAGGGAGATGGGAAGGGAGTCAGCACTGCTACACGATAGTCTTTTCCACAGTGTTCTGAACTCATTCTTTTTGAAGTCTAGTGTCATTGAGACAATTGTTAATCCAGAGTCACTGTATGGAAAGACAAGGAGTGATTCCAGATGGACAGTGTGGCAAATGAGATCAGCCATTCTCCCTGTGAGGATGGGCTCCCATTAGCTGCTCTCCCCAGAGAGCTAAAGGAGGGAAGCTGCTCAAATGCTCTGTCCCTCTCTGCTCAGGATATTGGGGTTCAGCTTCCTGGGTCAGAGACTGCAGCCTCCATTGTGATCTGGGAGACCAGGTTTGGCAGCTGCTGCTCCCCCAGTGGGGCTCTGTGCTGGGAAGTGACCTTAATTAAAGCTTCTTCTCTGCCCGGCCCAAGGGATGACTTTCTGCAGCTGGTCCTAGCCCCCTAGGGAAGCCCTGGGCCCTGTTACTACCAAATTCTGAGCCAGAGTCTCCAGGTAACTGAAAGACCTCAGGGAATGTCCTATGGTCTGGCAAGAAAGTGAGTGCACAAACAAGCCCACCTCATTTCTCCTCCCATTAGTGGTTGAGAGGAGGAAATCCAGCCATGGGAGAGCAAAGCCCCCAGGAATGGGACTGTCCCAGCCAGAGGGGCAGGGAGGGAGGACAGGGGATGGAGAGACTGAAAGGGGCAGTGGGAGAAATGAATGTGGGGAAGAGATTTCCAGCTCTCTAGTCCACCCAGACACATGTATTGCTGCATCCCTGGGCAGAACCACTTTCCAGTGAACAAAACAAGGATCAGACAAAGCAAAAGCCAGTTCCTGACTCCATATTCCCCCTGCTGTGGTGTGGCTGCCGTGGGGTCAGTGTCTGAGGGAATCCCCCACAGTGACTCCTTTGGTTCTGCTCTTTTCTAGCCTTGTGTTCAGAGAAGAGATGAGGGAAGGGAGAAGGGAGGTTAAAAATGCGTCTGTGGACTTAGCCTGGCAGGAGGGGCCAGGTCTAAATTGTAATAAACAGATTGAGGATTTCCCAGCATGACAGAATCTAGGGTGTCTGCCTGCAGGGAAAGGGCCTGGGGGAATTATGATGTGATATTAACTAAAACCGGTTCTGAAACGCCCACAACTGCCCTTCTCCCCCAGACAGGCTGCAGAATGACGTCCGTGTTTTGCTCCAGCTCATCCCAGCCTGGCGTGGGACAGGGAAGAGAAATGGCTGCAGTGGAGTCAGTCCAGGTAGAGATTATCGGGGGGTTGCTGGTGGGTTCCTACTGGAGGAAAGGGAGAGCAAATACACCAGAGGCGGGAAGGTTTGCAGAGTCTGGTTTGGAGGTTGGAGCGGGGCAAGAAATTCACAGCGTGGGGAAAAGAGGAGGCCAGGGTGTGGCAAACCTGCTGGGAGTTATTTAATAAATGGCCTAGATTCTAGGAACAGACCCAGGAGTTTTGGAGGGGGAAATGCCCTAATTTGTGAAGAAAGAAAATAGCCCACCTACATGGATCTAGTCAAACTGACCAGACTCCTAGTGCTGGAGCCTGACCTCACTAACCAGCAGCTGCTGTGAGATGTGAACGGGGCACCCATGAGTCAGGCTTATTGGAGCTGCCTCTCCCTTCATATCCCGCTCCTCACAATGAGGAGGGTGTTGGGCGTTCTACCAGCGAGCTCTCCCTGGACCCTGCTGGGGGTTCCATCTCCTGTATCAGTCAGTGGCTAATAGTGGGGTGATGGATCTGCTGGGAGAGACAAGGGGCTCTCTCTTCATCCCCTCACCCTGGTATTTGCTGGATACTCTGAGCAAGGTCGAGGTGGGACTCTGCTGACTACGATTCACCCAGAGCTTCCATTTGATTCACTCCTCTCTGACACAAATAGTGGGGCTGTGAGTGGGGCAGCAAGTCCTTAGTGTTGGACTCTTGCTCTTTCAGGGGCCGGTGACCTTTGAGGAGATCGCTGTGTATTTCACCAGGGAAGAGTGGGCTCTGCTGGACCCCGCTCAGAGAGCCCTCTACTGGGATGTCATGCAGGAGAACTATGAGACGGTGGTCTTGCTGGGTAAGGGTTCCTGTCCCTTCTGTTCTTGGAAGGGGAAATGCAAGAGTGAAGGTTCATGCCACCCCCACAATGCCATCTGTATCCTGTTCTGTTTCAGCATCACCCCAATAGGCCAGTGACACACATACTACCAGAGACCCTCCTCTGCTGCAGAACACTTTGGGAACAGAGCACAGGAGCCGTATTGCACAGTGTCAAATATCTCCTGTTTGCTGAAGTGAAACTGGAGGTTAGGTCTGGCATAACTGTCCCATATCCCTAATCATTTTTGTTAAACTTTTCTGAACCTTTTCCAATTCCAATATATCTATTTTTGAGATGGGGTGACAACATCTGCATGCAGTATTCAAGATGTGGGTGTATCATGGATTTATTTGCTGTTTTTACAAATATGATCTATGAGATATTGTCATATCTATCCCTTTCTTAATTATTTCCTACATTGTTCACTTTTTTTCACTGCTGCTGCACATTGAGTGGATGTTTTCAGAGAACTATCCACATTGACTCCAAGATCCATCTCTTGAGTGGAAACAACTAATTTAGGCCCCATCATTTTGTATGTATAGTTGGGATTGTGTTTTCCAATGGGCTGCACTATGTGCTATCCTGTCATCTAGTACTGCTGAGATCCTGGATTCAGTAATATCCCTGCCCTTCCTGTTTCCCTTTCTCCACCGAACCCCGCCAGCCCATGCTTCCTGTTCCCAGCTTCCCCAGGATTCTCACACTGTCTCTGAACCTCTCTGTCAGCAAGAAGCAGTGCCAGGGACACTTGCCCTCTGTCTGAGTCTTCGATTTCTGGGACATGGATTTACTTTCTCTGTGTTGTAAGAGGCTCTGTCATAGTGAGTGTCTGTGACGTTACCCTGAGTACAATCTGGACTGTTAAATAGCTGTGTCCCCTCAGTTCTCTGGCCTGGGGTGCCTTTTCCACTGTTTTTGCCGCGAGAACAGCCCCTCTTGGCCACTTAACACACAGTCCTCCAGCATGTAACTCACTCCCAGCTACACAGTATTGAGTGCTGCTAGACAGCCACTCATGAATTACACCTCAGGAGAAAACCAGCAAATTCTCAAGTGCCCAACTTTCCCCCAGAAATGTGCATCTTGCACTGTCCAGCATGCTACTGAATGACGCAAGCTCATATGAAGTCTGTCATTTCATCATTGGAAAATGACATGCACCAGCTTGTTATCCCAAACAGAGTTTCCAACACACTTCATTCCACACATACTGGTTAGATGAACAATAAACCAAGATTGTTAACTACCAAAAACTAAAACTAGGCCCAGTCCATGAAAGGGGCACTCCCAGGAGAGACTGTATAAAGGCTGGAACATGAAACACCTTTGTAAACCTGAGACAGCTGCCTTGGGGACAATGACAGGGAGAATCCCCCAAA
Source organism: Gopherus flavomarginatus (assembly GCF_025201925.1). Taxonomy (NCBI): domain Eukaryota; kingdom Metazoa; phylum Chordata; order Testudines; family Testudinidae; genus Gopherus; species Gopherus flavomarginatus. Next base: position 45,499 of record NW_026114805.1, on the reverse strand, counting down.
GTGACTCTGTTTCTGCTCTTCTCTGGCCTCCGATTGTTCCTTCCAACGTGGAGTACTTTGCACTTGTCTCTACTGAATTTCATCCTATTTACTTCAGATCCTTTCTCCAGTTTGTCCCAGATCATTTTGAATTTCAATCCAATCCTCCAAAGCACTTACAACCCCTCCCATCTTGGTGTTGTCCGCAAACTTGATACGTGTAAGAGAGAGACAGTTACTGGGAGGGTTTCCCCATGTGTCAGAGGGTTACACCCTGGTGGGAGGGGGCTAGGCCTGTACTGGAATAAGGTCACTCTGTGCTTCACAGTGTGCCAGAACCTAGAATATGCATTAGCAGGGGAAAAGCTGGGGGGAATCGGCTTGTGGAATGGACAAAAGCCTAGTCTGAATTCTCACACCTTGCCCTTTTCACCCCGGCAGGCCAGAGAATAACATCCATGTTTCGCTGCAGATCATCTCGTCCTCCCAGGGGCAAGGAAATGGCTGCAATGGAGCTGGCTCAGGTAAGAGATTATCAGGGAGGTGGTGGTGGGCTCTGCTTGGAGGTTGAGGAGTAGTAAATGCATAGGAGGATGGGAATTGCTAGAGGTGGTGGGAAGCAGGAAATATCTCGGGTGGAGAAAAGGGAGGGGACAGCATGTGACAAACCTGCTGAGACTTGTGTAGTGTAGGGCATGACGGGTTGTCACCCCCAGGCGGCAGTTTGTGGAGCTTCTGGGAACTACTGTGTCCTCTAAGCCTCACGCTGGGCTGGCCCTTCTCACACTGCTTTGCTGGAGATTTCGCCAGCCTCTCCAGGGCCTGTTAGCACCCAACACAACAGCAGGTGGCGCCATGCTGCCAACTAAGCTACCTGAGTGCTCTACCTAAGCCACTCAAGGACAGATAGAAGACAAGAGCCAATTCCCACTCCCCCACCTTGCACACTTGCTGTAGTATAAATCCAGAATTATACCATCTTATAGTGCATGGGATCTCTATAATGCAAGCTCATTAATATAGTTCCCCTTCCCCTCGATATGGGACAGATGTGCACAACAAGCTGAGATTTTCCCCAGACACTTCACTCAAAATACGCTGGTTAAGATAAAGCATCAAACAAGTTTATTAACTGCAGAAAGATAGATTAAGTGATTAAAAGTGATAACAAACAGATCAAAGCAGATTATTTAGCAAATAACCAAAACTCAGACTAAGCCTAACATACTAGATGGATAGAATTTGAATTAGCAATTTCTCACCCTGACTGATGGTACAAGCAGTCCCCCAAGTTTCCATACACAAGCTAGAAATCTCTTGATCCTGGGAGCAGCACTTCCCCCACATCCGTTTTTGTTTCTCAGGCGTTTCCAGGAGTTCTCTTGCTTGGGGAATGAGGCCAAGAGATGATGTCACACCCCACCTTATGTAGCTTTTCCATATGGTGGGAACCTTTTGTTCCAAACTCAGTTCCTAGTCCAGTTTGTGGAAAAATACAGGTACTAAAATGGAGTTTAGTGTCATGTGGTCTGGTCACAGGCCCTGCTGAGTCATAGTAGCCATGACTCATAGGCTGGCTGAAACATTCACAGGAAGGCTAAGCTCTTCCACAGTCCATTGTCTTTGTTGAGCCATCAGCACTGTCTGGCTTCTTCATTGTTGTACCTGAAAGGCTCATTGTGGGTGTTACCCAGAGTAAGCACATTTGAAATACAGATCCAGAGTCAATATCCATAACTTCAGATACGAACATGATATGTGCACACAAATAGGATAATCATATTCAGCAAATCAGAACTTTTCCAGTGACACCACACATGATGCATCTTCTACAAAATAGATCATAATTATGTCCTACTCATATTATAATCATACCAC